>NC_080649.1:16814013-16959524 GCF_027579445.1 Ammospiza nelsoni | reverse complement strand
GTCAAAGCTCTGTCTCAGGGGGTTTGGGACACAGCACTGTGGCCTGGGCCGCAGCGGGGAGCTGAGCTGGCTGCCAGCTCTGCCTCTGCCCACTGGCCCTCAGCACACAGGCAGCCCAGCCCCGTGGGGACTGGCCCCTGAGGAGCAGGGAGGGACTATGGCAGCACGCTGGGGACTGGCAAAGGGAGGAGCCAGAGGGCCCTGGAATTCTCTGTGTGTCAGACCACTGGGACAGGCTGTACAGGGTGATGAGCTGCTGAGCCCTGAGCCTTGTGGGCACATGGGCCCTGTACCTGTCACATGATGGGGCCACACGCAGGAGAGCCATCACCACATCAGCGGGCTGTGCCTCTGTCAGATCCAGAAGGGGCCTGTACAGGTTGTACTCAGGAAACTCATTGGCCACGAGCCACTGGTGGATGTACCTGACCATGGCGGGCACCTGGAGAAGGCAGGCAAGACTTGGAAAGCTGCCAGAGGGAGTCATGTGCCCAGCTGCCCCAGAGAAGTGCTTCCCTTGCCAGCACACTGCCATGGCCTCAAGGCTTACAGTGAGCAGCAGGCGTGGCTTGGGAGGCCAAGCAATTACTGGGAGGATGGACGCCAGGCCACGGGCTGCTTACTTGCTTTGGACTGGAAGGACCCTCCTCCACAAGCATATCCAGTAGGGCAGCACTGGTGTTGGTTTTGAAGATGGGAGGGTACACTCTGACCATGGTGCCCATGACGCTGGTCTCTTCTTCTCGAATCCTCTTCATGAATTTGCACACCATCTGTAGCAGAAGGGCAAGAATCCGGGGATGTTGCATGGAGTGCTGCACACACGGTGCTGGGCTGAGCAGGGACAGCAGGCCCAGCCCAGGTGGGGGTGGTTGCAGGTACCTGCGCTGTTCTTCGGAAGCGGCCACGGGTGCGCTTCTGCTTTTGTGTGCGCTCCAGGGCTGCATCTGGCAAAGAGCAAGCGCAGCCAGAGCTGAGGGGCTGTGGGAGAGGCCGGAGAACACAGCCCAGCCCTGCGCTCCCCAGGCAGGGACAGCCCTGGGATGCTCCAGGGGATGGAGCACGGCCACTGCGGGGTGTCTGCCTGGCCCCTCTTCCGTCCTGTCCATGGGCATTTCCCCAGGGGATGGGATGGGATGGCATGGCATGGCATGGGATGGCATGGCATGGCATGGGATGGCATGGCATGGGATGGCATGGCATGGCATGGCATGGCATAGGGCCAAGTTAGCTGCAGGCTCCAGCCCTGCAGCCCAGCTCTGCTACTCACCCTCCTGCGGTGGTTGGAACAGCACCACCTCTTCGGTCTCCTGTGCTGGGGCAGCACCAGGGCCTTCTTCCTCGTCCTCCACGCCGACCAGCTTGGGCACTCTCGGGGCTCTCTGGTCCTTGGCTGTTGCTGGAGCGCGCCCCAGCAGCAAACCCAGCCGGTGCCGCTCCTGCCGGGCCTCCTGTGCCTTCCCTGCGGGCGGGACGCGGCTGTCAGGGCTCGGCCCGGGGCCAGCAACGGCCCCCGAGCGCCCCTCACCCGCCCCGGGCCGGCCATGCCCAGGCGTTCCATCTTCGGAACGCGGCACGGGAGGCTCGGGGCCGGCGGCCGCGCTGCCAAGCGGCGGAGCTCGGGCCGGGGAAGCCGCAGCGAAGGCGGCGGGAGCGGCCGCGCCGTGTGTGTGCTCCGCGGGCCCCGAGAAGAGCCGGGGCCGGGACCAGGGCCGGGACTGGAGCCTGCCTCGGGGCCGGGGCCGGGCTCGGGCCAGGCGGAGCCGAAGGGCGGCGGTGCCGCCCCCGCCCCAGGCACCGATGCCCGCCCGGCAGCGCCACCGCCAGCACGGCCAGAGCCGGGCGGAGGCGAGACCGCGGCGGGACGGCCGGGGCCGGGCACGGGGCAGCCCCGCCCGGGGCCGGGGGCGGGCCGGGGGCATGGCCCGGCCCTGCAGGGGAGAGGGAGGCGGGGAGAGGAGAGGGACGCCGGGCAAGGGACCGCGGGAGAAGGGTGCCCGACAGAGGGAAAGGGAGAGAGAGAGAGAAAGAGAATAAGAGGAAGAAAGAGAGAAAACGAATCTGGTTTTGCTGCTTCTTCCGCTGCTGCTGCGCCGCTGCTGCTGCCGCTGCTGCCGCCGCCGCTGCCGCCGCTGCAACTGAAGCACCGGGGCCGTTCGTCCCCGTGTCCGTTCCCCGCTCGCCCCACGAGCCCCACGTTCGAGCCCCGCGCGCCCCGGGGACAGCCCCTCCGTCTGCCCAAACACGGGAACTTTGCAGCCTTGAGCCCGGATGCAGAGCCCTGACTCCTGCACGCTGGCACAGCGATCCCCTCGCTTGCTGCTGGGCATTGTCCTTGCTGAGGGTCAAACACTGTCGGGGCACCTTCCCTTGGGGCAGGATTCCTACCTGACGCGAGCACTGCACTTACATCTCCAGTGTTGCTTTCCTGTAAAAACAGGGGAAGGAAAACTGTGTGTGGCTCATGCTATTTTAGACCATCTAAAAATCACTAAGTCACAGATCTTAGAGGTGCTATGCATCTGGAATTACTGGGATGGAGAAGTAGTGCAACATGGAAAAGGGGAGCATAGAAATTAATAGAGGAAAACATCTTGGATTGTTTCTTTCGTTTTCATTTCACTTCTGGAAAGCTCTTTCTGTTTTCCAGGAATCTTCTCCTGTCTGCTCTTCCCAAGAATCTCTCATGGAGAGCAAGGTCGAGCTTTGGTCACAAGACTTTTCATCAGGAAATTATGCCACCGGTGAAATTTTCATTATGACTGTTTGTGCTGGCTTAGGGCAAATTTTGGGAGGAAACCTCCAAAAGGGGTCCGTCTAGAAAGCAAGTTCAAATGGCCCCTCCCCCTACTAGTTCAGGAAAAGACTTCCCTTGAGAAAAGTTAAAAAACCCCAGTTTATTTCACAAGTGAAGTATTCACAAGCATGAAAAATGAATAATATTAAATAAAACCTCTGACAGTGCTGAAGAGATGGCAAATTCAGAAAGTCCTTTTTGTGGGTTGTAGTTGGCTCACTAGGTCTCTTCTAAGTCCCTCTGGTGCTGGAATGCAGCATCCCAGAGCTCGGTGGGCCACAGGTGTGAGCTGCTGCCGGTGTTTGTCTGGGTTTTCAGTCCAGAGCAGGTTTAAACAATTCCAAGAGAAAGACAAGTCACAGTCCAAAGGAACTTCTCTGCCTAAGCTAGCTAAAACCAAATTGCTAGACCTGGGCTGTGAAGGCATCAGAATATTTCCAAATCTGGGCACTGGCAGTCCCAGCAACCACCAGAGCTGGATGGTGCTGGAGCCAGAATCTGCCAATTTCAAAATTATGGCTTTCTGTGCCAGCAAATCACTGGACTTGGGCTGTGCTGGCACCAGGTATTTTCCAAATCTGGGTACTGGGGCAGCAAACACAAGATGTGGTCGGTGCCAGACAGCAGAAAGTTGCCGGGTTTTGGCTTTCTGTGCCAGCAAATTGCTGCACTTGGGCAATTTCCCAGCACTGGGAAATTTCCAGATCTGGGCACTTGCGCAGCAAACACCCCATCTGGGTGGTGCTGGTGGCAGCACTGGGAAGCTGCTGGGTTCTGGCTTTCTTGGCCAGAAAATTGCTGCATTTGGGTTGTGCTGGCACTGAGAAATTGCCAAATATTAACTTTCTGTGCCAGGAAATTGCTGGAATTATGCTGTGCAGGCATCTGAAAAATTCCGGATCTGGGCACTGACGGTGTCAGCAAACACAAGATCGGAGTAGTGTAGGCACCAGGTATTTGCCTGGTTTTGCTTTCTTTGCCAGCAAATTGCTGCACTTGGGCTGTGCTGGCACAGGGAAATATCCAGATCTGGGCATGGGCAGTGCCATCAAACACCAGGTCTGGGTGGTGACAGTCTTGGCACCAGGAAATTGCTGCCTTTTGTCTTCTTTTTCCAAAAAATTGCTGCACTTGGGCTGTGTTGGAACCGAGAAATGTCCAGATTGGGGTACGGGCAGTGGCAGCAAACACCAGATCTTGGCATTGCCAGTGCTGGCAGCAGCAATTGCCAGATTTTGGCTTTCTTTACCAGAAAATTGCTGGACTCGGCTCTGCCAGAACAAGGGAATTTCCAGATCTGGGCACTGGTGGTGGCAGCAAGCACCAGAGCTGGGCAGTGCCAGGCCCAGTAATGTTGGAAATGAATTTGTAGAGAATTTTTAAGGTTTGATAGAAGGTTTCTATAGTATGTATACAAGTGTCACGATCTGTCCTTACAAACGGGTTTTGTGGTAGTTTGTGGGTTGATCTCAGAGTGCAAAAAACACCGACACGGTACAGGGAGTTGCTGCTATAACCAAAACAAATGTACCTTTATTGAATAACCACAGCAAAATGCATTGAGGAGGAACTGGGGGGAAAGGGAAAAATAAGGAAAAAGAGGGAGGAAGAGAAAGGAAGGTATAGAGCTACCAACTGTTTTACTAGGCCAGGACTACACCCAGAGCTAAGCAAACTCATTCAGCCAGGTGACATTCTGTAACATCAGAAGCTGGCAACCTTGAGGACTTGGCTGCCAAAAGGTGACAGTTTGCACTGGGCCCAGAAGTGTTTTCCCTAAGGCAAAGCAAATTGAAATGTGAAGTTTAAAAGCTTCAAATGACTATGAAAGGAAACTGCAGAATAATTTCTGGAAGGGCAGCATTGTCAATGATCATGCAGCCCACCAACAGCTGGAGCTGAATCCAGAATTGCTTCTTCCAGCTGTGCAGGAATTCATTCCACTGGAAAGCACTGGTCCCTGGGAACAAATGATCCCCTAGCTCTGGGCTGAATGGCGCCCAGGCTGCAGTGCAGATTTGAGGAACCCTTGTCACTTGTTATTGGCCTCCCAGGGCACTCATCCTTCTGCAAACAAGGTGCAAACAACACAGCTGCACTGCTGTCCCAGATAAATATACATACAGGTGATTGCCAAAGCAGTGCATCATTTCCCAGTGAAATACATGACCTCTTCTTACCTATGGAATTGTGATTGAAGACACCTGTGAGCCAGATCTGTGGGAGATTGCAAAGGAGCAAAGCTTTGGGATTTGGGCACACTTCTCTTGATTTCTTTGCTCAGGCCTTTGGTGAGCACAGAACACACCTAGGTAGAAAACCTTTGACTATACAGGATCTTTTGGATCCATTGTCCCCCAAACATGTCAAGGTGTGGCCCTGTTACAATGACAAGTTGAAAACAGCAGCACAAATGACACAAAGAAAACATGGCCAAAGAGGAAGAGGAGAGGCCCAATGAGGAAAGGATGTGGTGAGACACTGGCACACTGAATGAGCTGCACTCCCATAATCTCTAGGCTAGCAGGTCATGGTCTCACATTCTCCTCCTGGTTTATTTAAATGTTATTTATTTATTTTTGTTTTTCATCATCAAAATAAAATATATACGATTAAAAATATGTCATCAAAACTTAAAGACAAAATCAAAAGACATTAATTCAAAACTACATCTAAAGATCAGAACATATGTACAGCTGTAACTATCAAGCCTAACGCATCAATCCTATTCTTCAAACACTCTTCATACAGGCGGCAGCTTCTTCCTGAGCTGGGAGGAAAGAGAGCTCTTCTGGACGGGAGGCGAGGACTTTGTGGGTGAGGGAACATCGGAAGTGTCCGGAGAAAACTTCTCAGTAAGACTGCAACCAGCCAGATCTGCAAAATGGAGACACAAAGTTTAACAGAGAGGCAAACTTTAACAGAGGCCACCATGTAAACCTAAAGCATGTGAAGCTCCATATTTCCTGGGACACATTTCCTGGAAATGTCCAAACAGCTGCACAGGGAAACATGCTCCTGCTGGCAGACACTGAGGCAGGCCGGGGCAAAACCCTGAGCCACTTGCCCAGAGCTGGCACAGGCCCAGCCTGGCCTCTGGGCTGCCCTGGGACAGCAGGGAGCCCAGAGCCCTGTGCTCCCCAGGAATGGCTCAGCTGCACATGCACCCTCCTGCTCCTCTGCCTGCCCCACAGCTCAGCAGCCCCACAGCTCCAGGGGCACTGGCAGCAGCACAGCTCATTGCAGGGGCACATGCAGGGCACAGCTGTTCCCTGGCAATGTGCACAGCCTCTCTGGGCTGCCACAAGACCCTTCCTGCCAGCAGAGATTGGCCCAGCTCCCCCCTCACCTCTGCGTGTGGCTGAGCCATGATTGCCTTCACCTTGTCCTCCATCTGGAGCTGCTTCAGGCCCCCATGCCATGACTAGGAAATGTGATGAAGAGAGTGGGGGCAGATACACACCCTTCCTTAGGATTCTGTCATTTTTGGCACAGCTCAAAAGGCAAATCCAGAGGTGTCCAACTCAGCGCTTCCTCAGCTTTCTGGAGAACATCTCGCCTTCACCAGCCCAGCATTTTGGAGAGGTTTTCCCGCTCATGTGGAGGCTTGCTGGCAGCACATTCCTTCAGCTGGGTGCCCATCACCTTGCAGAGGGCAGAGGCCAGCTTGGTGGCCACGGTGCGGACGTTGGCGCTCCGCACAGGCAGCGCCTTGTTCTCCAGGCAGGACCAGAGCACGGGCAGGGCGTCGCGCTGGGCGACTTCAGGGCTCCTGGCATGAACCCCCTGCACAAGCACTGCCGGGACAGAGACACAGCTCCTTACCCACCAGCCTCCCTGCAACAAGGATCTGCCTCTGCTTCTGCTTCTTGCCAGCCTCTCTGGCCAAGAGCAGCAAAACAGCACCCAGAGCCCCTTGGTCCAGAAAGGGGTAAAGCAGCTGATCATCCTGGAAACAGAACCACCAACCCCTCAGCACTAATTGCTCCAACCAGAGCCCTGTCCCTGTGGCAGACTTCCTACCTTTACTAAATTATTTCACAATCTCTGCATGAACAATGAATGAAATGTCCAATTGCCTTTGATTTCCATTAAGAAGTTGTCTAAACCCACACTGAAGATTTGGAAATGCACCATAGAGAGGAAATGGAGAGATTTCTAATAAAAGGGATGATTCCATTTTTGTACCTTTGATGCCAAGTGCCAAATGTCTAATCTGGCTCTTCTCTGTGCTCAGCGGCACACAGCAAAGGGCAGGATTAGAACACACCTCAAAACTCCAGCCCACCAGAGATGGCTGCTGCCTGACAGCTGGATGAGAAACATCAGTGGCCAGCTGGGGTCTTTGGCAGAATGCTTTTGGGGCTTCCTACAAAGAGCTGCTTCAAATCTCAGGGTGTCTTAGACAATTACCCAGACCCCATTCCTGTGGTGTTTGAGCATCTCCACATTTTAATGCCATTTCCCCTCTCAATCTTAATGGC
Source organism: Ammospiza nelsoni (assembly GCF_027579445.1). Taxonomy (NCBI): domain Eukaryota; kingdom Metazoa; phylum Chordata; class Aves; order Passeriformes; family Passerellidae; genus Ammospiza; species Ammospiza nelsoni. The sequence goes on along the minus strand of NC_080649.1, from coordinate 16,952,243 downwards.
ATTTTTTCTTATAATGTCCACTTGAATAAGGGCATAGAGAAAGAGAAATGCTACACAGGGGACTGAAAGGTAACCAAAACACGAGTGTTTTCTCACATTGTCTCTGAAATCTCTCTGCCCATTTTCTTAACTGAACTGTATCAAACATAGACAAAAGCTTACTAGCAACAGGCTCCTTGCAACAGGCGATTTGGCTAAGAGATGAAAACCTGAAATGCTCTGCAGACCATTCTTATTTTCTGATCAGACAAAATGTTATCTAGCAGCCATTTAATATTCTGTGGTGGAAGAGACTTCATTTTCTCTATGCTGTTAATCCACCAGCAGACATCAACATTGAAAGAGCTCCTGCAAGTACCCAAAACCAATTCTGCTAAGCAGGAAAGGGTTATGGTACCCATTTTAAAATGGGAATTCATTTCAGTTTAAATGCAATTAAAGACATCGGTGACTACTGAATGTGAGGAACAGCTGTCTGTTCCTACTAAATCTCAGAGAGAATATCTGCTTTTTCTAAAGTACTCCTAATTTATGGTTTATTCCTTTATTTGAAAAATAGATCAAAAGAACTGCTAAACTAAATTCCCTGTTGCTGGAGATCTACTTTATTCAAATGCTCTTTAAAGGGCCTTTGACATTCCCAATCTCAGAACATGCCCTTTTGAGATTCCTAATGAAGACACAAAGTTATTAAACCTTGCATTCAAAGATGTTGGCATATTTAGCAGTGGATTTAGCCCAGTTAAAGCAAGGCTATCAATCATCTTCTCTATTATATATTGAGATTATCCTTTTTCCATTCCTTGGCTCTTGCTGACATAGCAAGCTCCTCTGAGGAATCAATTATCAGCTGCATTTGTAGCATTTTGGACAGCGCTGACCCGGGCAGACACTGTTTGCACACCCTGAAAGGCTCAGTCCAAGGCCCCTCTGGCAGCACAGGCAGGAGCCTCAGCACTCTGCTTCTGTCCCTGTGCCCCAGAGGCTGCCTTGCACTAAACCCGTGCCTCTGGTACCTCTGTTGAGTTCTGGCCTAAGCTGTGACCCCCAGGCCCTGCACGGTTCAGCCTCAAAACTTTCCAAGAGAAAAACAAGAATTCTGTGAGGACAAAACAAACGGATGCCCTGAAACAGCATTGGCCACCATTTCCCCTCAAAGATCACAGATGTCCCTGAGCTCCCCAGAGAGGAGCCAGCTGGGGCATTTTTAGCCCTCCCTTTGCTGGAGGTGGTTCTGAGATGCCCCAGTGAGAGCTCAGCCCCAGGCCGAGCGCTGCCCCCATCTCAGGTGCTGCCCAGCCCTGCAGCAGCCAGGGAAAACCTGCCAAACCCACCTGCCTTGGCCATGGGGCAGCAGGGACACGCTCAGCACCTCCTGGTTTGGAGGAGCTGCTCTGCTGTCTGCTCACAGGCATTCCCTGTAAATGCTCCCTAGGAAGAGCTCTGGGCTCAGAAGGGGAGGCCAAACCTGTGATACGCTCGGTGACATCCAGCAGGGCTTGGCCACTCAGGTGATTCCATTGGTAGCTGAACTCTTGCAGCAGGGACACTTTATCTACAAGGGAAACACACGTTTCTGCTCACTTTGCTCAGGTCATAGGAGAAAGGACAGTGGGGAGGGAAAGGGCAGGGCCAGCCCAATTTTATAAAATAAAGTACATTCTTGTGGATTTTTGAGTCCTTTTCTTCTTTCCTTCCAGCCTGCTTGGCAGGGTTTTAAATTCCAAAAGAAAAGCTCTCCTTTCACATTTGTAAATCCAAAGTTGTCTGCTGTAGCAGGAGCTGTGTTAAAACATTTCACATCAGGGACCTCAAGAGTTCAGTCACATGGAAGCAGTGAAAAGGTTTTGCATCCCAGAGCACAAAGGAAGAGCCCCATACATGGGACACAGAAAGGCACTGAGTCGGGCAGTTCCTGAGCTCACAGGGCAGCTGGGGAGGAGAAAGTGGAAACTCCTCTTGAAGACCTGCCTCTTCAACACTCCATTTTTCAGGCATATTTCCCCAGTGCAGCATTCTCAGAGCTGACATAAATCTGTGTGGCAAAGGAATTTAGAACAGCCCTTGCCTATGTAGTTAATTGCTGTGGCCATTTTGCCCCATGCAAAACAACATGTGGAACAAGGCATCCTTGACAGCTGGGTTTATACCTGTTTGTTCTAAAGAAATGGACTTGGTGAATCACACGTTCCCCTTTGAACACAGAAGACAAAGAAGAAAAGTGGAAAATAGGCAGCTAATGCCTCTGATGTAGAGCCTTCCAGGTGGCTGCTCTGCAGAAGCTCTGATGGGTCAGTGTCCCTTCATGCCAACAGCAAAGCTGTTCATTTGGGAAGTCAGACGGGGCCCAAGCAAACTCCAAACCCCCTTTGCCCCTGAACTGTAGCAGAGCTGTAGCCCAGGACTTGCTCTTCAGACAAGCAGCACAGAGCCAAGGGCTCCTGGGACTGTTGGGAAATGCTGATCCCATTCCAGCCTGTTGGGGATGGTGCATAAGGACTGCACCTGCACAGCCTCTGGTGGGTGTCAGCTGGAGGGTTCCACAGACAAGAGCAGCTGCCAAGGCACTCAGCGCTCTCTTGTGCAGGAGAGACAGAGACGAAGCTGAGGAGAGTCCCTGCCAGGGCTCAGCCTTACCCAAATGAGCAATGGATTCTCCCAGTGCTTTCACAGCTGCCCCACGAACCCTGGCATCCTTTGAGTTCAGGTTCTTTGTTATTCTTTCCACCAAACCAATGATCACCGGGTTCAAAGCATCTTTCAGGGCTCCTGTGATTTCAGCCAGCACGTCCAGCACCCTCTGCTTCACTTTCTTGTGGCTGTCAGATATTCTCAGGACAAAATAATCAAAAATCTGTGAAGGGAACAAGCAACGTGAAAGCTGGATACAAATGTCCTTGTTTGAAGAGTGGATGTAGCAGTCAGCAATGTCAAAGATGAAAGTGATCCTTTCTGTCAGGGCAGCACTCGCTTGCACAATTTCACTGTTTTCATGTGGGCCACTCACTGGAATGGTGGCACAACCTCATGCTTGTTGAAAGATTTTCTTCTGTTTTTAAGAGGTTTGGCTGGGGACAGAATAGTTCCTATGGTATTTCTCTCCATCTGTAAATCATTAAATCAATTCCATTTATTAATGCTAAAGAGCACCTTTGCTTTGAATGGAAGCAGATGTTTACAATGCCTGGTTTTCTATACAGTTGCCTCAAGTACTGAGGGCAATTATGATTTTGCCAAAACTATGGCTGGAGGAGATCTAAGTTTTATTTTGTTTGTCTCAGAACCTGTGTCTGGAGAAGTGCAGGGCCCTGATCAACTCTTCCAGGATCCAGACCATTTCTCTAAGTAACAGGTGGACTTCTGAAAGGTAATGTGCTGTACTGCTCTCATTAGAGCAGGTTCAGTCCCTTGACAGCCACATTATCAGGCACCTTTTCCTGGAAAAAGGGAAAAAGCAGCTACTGGGAGGAGAAGGCAGAGATGAGTCCTTAGCTGTTTCCCTCCTTTTCCAAAGAGAAAAAAAGACCCCCAAGAAGGGTGAGCACTGTCTTTACCAAGAGGAATAGGAACAAGGATGGAAATGAGTAGCCAGAGCTGTGACAAAATGGAGTATATAGAAGTATTCTTTAAAAAAAACAACTGGGTTTAAAACACCCAGCCTGATACTTCTCTTCCCTATGCAAACCCATTTTTGGTCTAGAGAATAATTACCATGTTTTCAGGGGCTGGATTCCCTTCACCCAGCTGGGAGTAGGAGAGAGCAGCAGTTACACCAGCAGAAAATTCTGCCATCATCTGATGAACAGCATCAATAGGCACCTGCCAGACAAATACAGCTGGTTGTCCTGAAGCCTGGACCTGAATTACATTTGTCTGGGTCAGAGGGAACAGCGAGTCCCAAACAGATAGGATAGAATGCCAAGACACACTGAATTACCTTTGCTGCTACAGGCTTAGGAAAGGAGCTAAAGGAAAGGAGCAGTGAAGATACCCTACATACTTGGGCAATGTTGGTGGAGATGAGCTGGGGGCTGGTTTTGCACAGGTCTAGGAGGAGTTCCACTCCTTCCATCTGTGCCTGAAACCCCTTGGCTTCCAGGAGATGGTGAAGCTTCTGGAGCAGCTCCGTTTCTTCCACAGCTGGAGGTGTCGTGACCTGGGCTTTTGCACGGGGTAGGAGGTGTCCATCAGAGGGAGATTTCACCCTGAAAAATAAAACCAAATGAGGACCTGGTGGTGATAATTATCGTGGCATGGCATCCCCATAGTGGAAATAATTAGCACTGATTTCATGATTCCAGAAGGCTGATCAATCACTCTATTATACTGTACTATACTATACAGAAACTCATCGCCCTTACAGACAGTCTGATACAGACAGACCAGATTGGTCAATTGAATCCAAAACACCATCACCAGTGTCCAATTAACAAATCAGCCTTTGGTAAACAAATCTCCATCACACATTCCATGTGTTCACAACAACAGGCGCAGCAAGTGAAGATAAGAATTGTTTCTCATTCTTTTCTCTGATCTTCTCACAGCCTTCCCCAGGACAATGCCTGGCAAAGTTATGCCTGCTGCTCTCTGTGGAGACAGCTGCAGCCACAGACAATACCTTCAGTTAATTGTGAGCAAAACATCTTGAGCAGCTTTCCCAATTTTGTGATTTCAAGCTGGAAAATCATGAGGCTCTGAAGAACAACATGGACCTCATGACAATCATTACAGGAGACAATCTGCAAGTGACATTCTCACCACTGCTCACTCAGGAAAACCAAGGATGAGATGCATCTGATCTATCTTCAGATGGCTGCCAGGGCACACAGGTCACATTACTTTGTGCAGAGAGACACTACTGCCAAGTTTAAATGCCTCCTCATAAGGGACATGTGTGTCTTAGAATAAGGGAACTCATCACTCTGGAGAAGTGTCTCTATCACCAGGCATGACAATCTGGAAAAGTAGCTCAGATGCATCTGAACAGATGAACAGGGCCATATTTGAAGGATTCAGAAAATCAGTAAGGGAGATAAAAACAGAAGCCAGACATCCCAGAACTACACTCACATTTCATTTGCTTCCCTAGAGACCAGATGCACAGCTTCACAACCCCACTGGGAACAATTCTCCTGATCAACCTGTCTCTTCCATGAGCACAGGAAGATGCCAGCTGTGCTACTGAGGCATGTGGTCACTTTCCTGCCACTGCTGAGCAGGACAGAGCTAAATAAATCCCCTCTGCTATCAGAGGAGAACAGGTACAAGCAGCTCTGCAGCTGCCAAGAAGAGACAGCAAGGAGCAAATTCCTGTCTTAAATGCTGATTGCAGCACAGGGGGAAATAAACCAAACATGCTGTCCATCAAGCAAATTACATGGAGGACAGGAATATCAAGACAAAAAGTGCACATTCAGACACCTGTTGACTGAAGTTGTTCAGGAATTGCCTTGCTCCTTACTACTCAAACTTGGCACTGTTTGAGGGTAAGAAAACCATGATTCAGCCAGGCCAAACCACATGGATGAGAATTACATCTTTGTGGAATGGCATCTTGCTTCCAGACTGAGATTTCTCATCAAAACACTCATCTGAAAAAGACTCCACTCAGGTGAAAAAAAAGCCCTGTTTGTATTTACTTGTCCCAAGTCATGCAGCAGAAACTTGGCTCTCTCCCAGCCTCCACAACACTGCCCTTGCCATGCACTGGATCATCTGAGCTGCCACCAATGGGTGTCTGTTTGTCTCTCCATTTTTGTGGAAACCCCTCCAGAGAAGTTGTGTTCAGCACAATGCACAAGTAGACATTTTTTATCCTAGAGCATTTGTAGGGAAAGGAAACAATCTGTGGCATTGGTCATCTCTGCCAGACAGTTTTTCCTGAGGAAGAGGCATGTAAAGCTTGTCATGTGCTTTGTCACATCTGACAAAAGTGCTCAGTACCGTTTGCCAGCAGACAATGTGGCCTGGGGCTCCTCTGAGCCATCGTTCCTCTCCTTCACCGGCTCCTTGACAGATGGGCCTTCAGCCTTCTGGTTTTCCATGCCCTACAAAGACACAGAGAAACCCCATCAATCTTTAGAGTATAAAACAGGAAATTCCCTGTTGAAAACACAAGTTAGAACCAGGATCACTGATACCGAGGCTTAGGGAAACATTTCCTAACTTACAGATGGAAACACACCAGAGATTCAGTGATGCCAACTCTTTGTTTTCAATAGCCCAAGGCAGGTTATGGGTGCTCCCAGACTGATAGCAGTCTAAAATCCCAAATTCCTTAGTCTTGAGCAGAAATGGGAAAAATGCAAACTGGCAGGCAACGAGTGTTCGTGAAGGAAGCAGCAGAACAAACTGGACTCTTTGGAGGTTGGCTCAGTGTGTTGGAAGTTGATTTGGTTCAACACTCACTCTCCCTGTGCCTGCATAAAGGCAGGCTCCTGTGGAGAAATGGCTACATGACAGAGGTCACGTAGACATTCGCTTGTTAGCCGACCAGGAGCTGGGAAAGTACCGAACACAGCTAGTTTGAGTTTTGCACCTGCAAGATAGCGTGTTCTTGGGCCTAGCTGGGTATGATAACAAGTAGACAGAGAGACGTGGGAAATAGGGAATGTAGGCCCAAAGGAATGAGGAAGAGTTGATGGTATAGTTTAACCAATAGATCGCTTGGCTTACAGAATATTCATAAGCTTATTACTTGCTGTATAAGTGTCTGATGCTCTCTTCAATAAACAGAACTTGCTTATCACTCATATTGAGTGCCCGAGTCTCCCCTCACCGACAAATGGCTCATCCCCGACAAAGGCCTCATTCTGCAACAGGTAAGCAACAGAAAAAATTAAAAGCATATAGGAGTGAGTGTAGTCACAAGGACCTGGAGAAGAAAGAGCCCCAAAAGGCCAGACATGATGTAATATCATCCATAATAAGGGTAAAATATATGTTGCTATTCATCATGTATCCAAAGAATTATGGAATGGTTTGGGTTGGAAGGGACCTTTAAAGGTCATCCGGAATGACAGAGTACTGAAAGCAAGAGAAAAGTATCTTAAGTGCCAGGGAAAACTGTGTTGAAAGCAACCTAAGATTAGAGCCAAAACAGCAACACCTTATCTTTGAACTAAAGATTCATCAATCACTAATGCTGTCTGCCACTAAACCAGGGGCACACTAAACCAGAATCCTCCACTCCAGCTTTGCCATGCTGTGCTATCAGAGTTCTCCATGCTCCCCAGCTCCTGCAGAAATTGGACTTTGTGATGTGACCCCAACATGACAGCAGCCCAGTTGAAGCATCACCACTCCTACAAAATAAAGCAGTTTTTACCTGACTATCAAGCAACACTAAACTTCTCTGGGAAGCACTGGGTGCAGGAAAATCAGGGACAGAAAAGGGATGTGTCTGTGGAGCAGAGGGCTGGTAAAAATTCTCATTAGGTTGTTAACATCTGGTTTCATTAGTCTGCCTACCGACAATCATAATTACTTAGTGGCTACTGCAGGGTGAAAAGCCATTTCAGTTTATTAATGTTCTCAGAGCTGCAAACCTGGCAATGAAATTATTTTTAAAGTGGCTTGTAAAGTTTGTCTCTTCTCAAAGAACGTGTCAGGCTGATAGACCAGGCTGTGAAATTTATGCCCCAATAAAAGGGCATTTGAATGCAGTTTAATGGCACCTGAAATGTTCTGCTCTGAGAAACTGTCCCCAAAGTCCAGGTGGACCTTTCTCCATTGGAACTCTTAGAAATTTGTAGAAGCAATAACTTTGGCATTAATTTTACAGGAGCATTTATAGCCCAAGGGTCAAGAGCAAAGCCATAAAATGCTGCTCAAGCCCTGAGCTTTCTCAAACCAGAGGTAAACTCATATCCAAAGGTCTGTCTGGAGCCCAAATTTGCTGTAGTAGAATTCTGTTATAAAGCTTAGCCTGCAACAAAGGTAGACTTTTATCTCAGCTTAGTTAAATATTCCCCCTAAACCACCATAAATTATCATTTCCCCACTACAACTCATGTTTTGTCCACTCCTAATTACTCTTTCTTCTTGCCCTAAGCACAATCCTTACTCATACAATACGTTTGATGACTCTCATTAAATTTATTATTCTACAGACATATGTTGGATTAAAGTTTACCTGAATGAGAGCTTTATCCAGTTCCTGCCGGAGCTAATGGAGAAGATATTTCAGTTTATTCAAAGCAGCTGTTATCTCAGAAAGAGGATGATGCTTAAATTATAATACAAGTTCTGCCAGAAACAGTAGTCCTTTGTTTCCCCCAACCATTCACTAAAAGCCCTCAGTCACTTAAGAACTTTTAAAATAATTTCTAGTATTCACTACATGGCCAATTACTAAAGGAGCTCTGACCGTGCAGTGCAGCTAATGACCATCTCTGACATATTTCTTACATGTATTTTTTTCCAACATTTTCTTCAACAGCAGCTAACCAGGTGCCTTGCCCTTTTTATCTCCTGTTTATTCCATTTACTCTCATCCTCCATGGCACAGCACACAATGTTTCCACAGAACCAGCCTGCACCAGACACTATTTCACAACTCACCCCTAAAATCCAAATCTTTCACACTTCCACCTCTTCATCTTCCCATCCAGGGAGGGCAGTCAAGGTCAGCCAGAATCAAACGAGGTGTTTGAAGCTGAGGTGTGATGAGGCACTGATTGCTTGATGAGCACGGGAGGAGGAAAGGTCTTGGCTGTGCCTTGGTTCTTAAATCATCCTCAGCTGTGCAGGAAAATTAAGGACAGAGCAGTGATGCTCCTCTGACCAGCTTCCCCACGGCATTGTTCCTGTCACGAAGTCAAAGACAGGCAGGGCACATATATTCTCTTTCTCTAACTCCTGCTGGGATGACAACATTGAAAAATAGAAAAAAATATAATTATAAGGGGTTTTCAGAGTGTGAACTCAGGATTCCCCATGCTCTTGCAGAGGGGGAATGTTCATCAGGCAAAGGATATGAGAAGGAGCTTCAAAATGTCCAAAATCTCAGTAAAAATATTTTTTTCTATGGAAACCTTCACCAAAGCTGGTCACACTTCAGGCCCTTTGTGCCCCCATTTCCTGATGCGCATCTCCCAGTGGGGTCTTCCCACTGCTCCAGGGACCCCACACAAACCTTACAGCCCCCCACAAACACACCCCCAGGAGCTGCACCCTTCCCTCCAAACCTGGGTACCCGCATCAGCCACCTCTGTGCTGAGCTGAGCCTGGTTCTCCCCAAAAAGAAGGTGCTCAGTTTATCCTTGAAAAGATTGACAGCAGCATTCTTGTCTTCTTCAAAAGAGCCATTATTTCACAGCTGTAATCTGTACACTGAGACTTTATTCCCTTAAAGTGTCCAAGTGTTGTGGTTTGACTGGAAATGGGACATCTGGGATATGTTGTTTTTGCTGTGGTCACCAATGGGTGTTCGGATTTTAAGATGAGCACCTGGTTTGACCAGTGGGGCTTTGGATCCGCCTCTTGAGACCACAAACCCAAGGAGTTAAAAGCAGGGCTCTTTTTCTTCAGAGCTCTCTTTGGATTTCCGGCGGGAAGGAGTTGGGTCTCTCCCCCAGCCCAGTTGCTGGCTGGGCGGGGGGAGGGGAAAAGCCATGCGGCCCGGCCCGGGAGAGGTAGGCCTGGCCCCCCCAAGGGTGGAAGGAAGAAGTAAAGAAATGCCGGGAAGCAATGTGCAGCCTGTTCCCCCCCCCCCCTGCCCCTTGGAGACAGACAGAGAGAGGGTGCAGCCTGTGTTTGTGGCCGTTACCTTGAAATTTAGTAAATATGTGCTGGCAGCAGGCAGCCCGGCTGAGGAGATGGGGGGCGGTGTGCAGCCAGGAGTCCAGCTGCTTGGAGGAGTTTTTACCCTTCTTGGACAATGAAAACTTCACAGAACATTAACCCTTCCTAGATGAGTGATGAAGGTCTGGATCAGAGAGAGAGAGAGTGAGAGATGTTGGGAAAATGGAGAAGATGGAGTGGCATTTTATGCTGGACTCTTTTGTGTAGCCATGGGCAGAGCCATGTTTCCGTCTGATACAGAGACTGAGTCCAGGGGGAGAAATGTCCCAGAGCCAAAGAAGATTCAGTGTGGGTACCCCTCGGCCCCAGGGGGTGTATAAAATATGGGGGGGGACAGATGTCCCAAAGGTGAAAGACTGTGCTTTTCTGGAACTGGACAAAGCATCCTTAAAAAGACAACCCTGGAAGCAGCCCTGGTTCTTGTTCGGTGGTGAGAGCACCGGAACAAGGACGGAAAAGGCCACCACAACACACGGAAGGACTCCCTCTCCTCTTGAGGAACTGGAAGTTGAGCATTCTAAAGGGTGGTGCTGGACCCAGAATTGGTGATTTTGGAAGACGTATTGTATTGGGAATTTAGGGGGGAGGAGGAGGAGAGTGTTTTTGTGAGGTTTTCATTTTCCTTGTCTTTTTTCTTTTTTTCTTTTGTGTGTAGTTTAGTTTTTTGTAGTTTAGTTAATAAAGTTTTTTTTTCCTTTTTCCTTAAGCAGGAGCCTGCTTTGCTTGTTTCCAGGCACCACCTCACAGCAGATGCCAGGGAGAGGGAATTTTCATGGGGGCACTGGCATTGTGCCAGTGTCAAACCATGACACCAAGTACACAGGCAGCATCAAGGAAGGCACTGAAGTTAGTCAAGTTTAACCCCAAAGAGCTCTCAGCTCCCTGTGAAAGCTCAGACAAGCAGCAGAGAAAGAATGAATGCTCCTATAATGGCATCTAACAGCCACAGGGCAAGGGAGAACTTGGTTTTAGAGAATGAAGAAAAAGCACTAAGTAATAAAAGGTGAGAAAAATCCATCACTCGAACAGGTAAACGAAGGTAAACCACTTGAAGAGACAGATTTAAGATGGAGAGAAAAACCCCACAATTTATAGTGTTCATGACACCCAGAGGCAAAACAAACCCAGGGAATCAGGAAAGAGGTAAGCCTGTGCTCCAAGGAACAGCAGAAATGAAGTGAGAGCTCTGGAGGGAACAAAAGAAAGAGGCACTCTGAAGAAAGGAAAAAATGCCTCCACACAAGGTGCTTTGGTTTTTTTAAATCAAGAGTCTCTTATATGATGTGGTAGAAATACAGAAAAATAAAGGTCAGGAGAAGCATAGTTGATTGGGAACATTCCTGCATAGCAGACAAGATATATTCTTGTGCAAATTATTCCATGCAGCACTCACATATTTAATTACTTCTTTTCCTCTTCCTGGGGAAGCAGAGTTGCTTTATTTACTCCAAGCAATATTTTCTCCCTCTTCCCTGGCTAAGAACAAGCTCCCACCTTGGCAAGGGCTCGCTGGTTTACTTAATGCTCATCACAGCCATGCTGAGGAGAGTGGAGCAGGTTAATTTATCCCTTGTTACAATGATTAACTTGCCCAGCTGCCGGGTCCAAGAGCCCCAGAGTGCCTCGGGTTATACAGGATCACAGAAGGAAAAGCTCCATTGCATTAAGCTGCTGCCACACTGGCCCTCTCTGCCTGTCAAATACACTCAGATACTCTTGCACTGCCCTCTGAAAATCCCCCATAAAATACAAGTGAAAGTCCCTCATCACCTGTGGGAAAGCACAGCTGGGTTCTGCTCAGGGCATTTCAAACTATGTGGGGTATTTGTGAGCTCCCCTTGCAAGGGCAGCATCTCAGGAAAACCAAAAGTTTCTTTCCATGGACTCACCATACTCAGGACACTTCCCCTAGACCAGGTTGCTCCAAGCCCCATCCAACCTGGCCTTGAACACTTCCAAGGGGGACACAACCACAGCTTCTCTGGGACCTGTTCTGCTCCACCCAGATCTAAAATCATACCCAGTTTAGCAGCCTCAGACACAGATTTCTATTAAATATCTACATTTTTCTAGGAAAGAAATATGCATCCAACTTTGCAAAATCAACACAAGCTCTTCAGAAAGGGCTGCCACCTACTTTTCTTATTTTTCCCCATTTGGTGGAACATTTTCATTCCGTTGTTGTTTGGAGCAATATTTTAATATATCTGGCTGAGCTGCTTAAAATAGTACAGCAAGACACTTGTGTGAGGGGTGGAAAACTGAGCTCTTGCACATCTAGTGTTTCTGTTGTTGGAAGTCTTCAATCCCACCTCTCTAGTGGGATGAAATAGGTGCTACTAATCCAATATCTAAAGTATCATGCATCAAGCTGACACTATTTTAAGACTTTAAAAACCCCAGCCAATTTAAACAAACCTCTGCTCCTTTCCATTTTCTCTGTTCCACAGTTTATGATAGAAGACAGGAGAGAAAGATTGTTTTGGGAACAATGTTTTCAGCACTCTAAAAATAATATAAAAACTGCTGTGCCACACTCTCAGCTGTTACAGCCCCAAAAAGCACAGGCTGTCTTTGCTCTCAGAGTCACAATTGTGGTGGGATTTCTACCACACCAGAGGACAATCAATTTTTTGTTTTCTCCTGAAAATAACTACAGCACTTCTGGGTAGCAAGGCAAACATGAGCCTCTTTCAATGGCCCTTGAAACTGGCCATGTGAAATGAGGGACACAAAGCCAAAGGCCAGCTGAACCTGTGATCTCAGAATGTCTTCACAATCTTCCCAGGAAGATGAATGGCAATCACTGTTCTGCCAGGGAAACTGCATCTGCTGGGAATGGGGTGTAGAAAATGTGCTTTCTGCTCCTCTCAGAGCCAAAATTCCTACACATTTCTTGTAAGTCCCTCTTAGAAAAGGACCGTGTTCAGCTGAGTGACAGTGAAGTAAAATGGCAATCCAGGAATAAATGTTCCTGTGCACAACATCCTCCATTCACATGGATGGTTCCTCACTGGCACACAGGAACAAGGAAGGAACAAAAATGCATCATTGTACATCAAGTCAGATGTGTTGAGGGATGAACAGATCTCACAGGCATATGGAAACCTCCCCTGAAAACCCAGTCCAGGGAGAGCCTGAGCTGTTTTGTGGTTCTAAGCATGAAGATGCTCAGGACCTTCCACAGATGCTCAGGATTGTGCCTGGATCTTGCTCTGGAAATGCCAGTGGCTCAGCTGAGATCTGTGGGGATGATTTACACTGCACTGAGAGGGGCCACAGGCCTGCAAGGGTCTTTCATCAGGAGCAAACAGCAGCCTGGAGGGTGGGGAATGCTGATCTGAACCACTGCTCATCCTTCACCTTAATGTGGAGCTGCCCCCAAAGTTGCCATCTATCACTTTTTATTTTTCTCCTGTTGGGTATATTTTGGAGCAGCTGTTTTATGTGGCTTTTTATGGTGATCCTGTGGGAAGCAGCCATTTGCCTGCTGTGATATCCTCACAACTAACACTAACTCCTCATTCCCTTTGGTTTTATTTGGGATTTTTATTTGTTTGGCTGGATTGCGTGGGTTTGTTTATTTGGGTTTTTGTCTGTTTTGGTTTGAGCTTTTAATTTGCTTTTTTATAAATGACTGGTTAAGTTGGCCTAGTCAAACTCAAGAAAATGTAAACCAGGCTTGACTTTCCAGAAATTACTTTTGGCTGGGTTTAGCTGCATCCCTAGACTCAGGATCACCAGTATATTTGCAGGTTTTGCTCTGCATCATCAGCCCGCCCAGACTCTGCTTGGTGTTTCACAAATGGAGAACACAGTGGACATTGTGCCAAGCTTCCTTTCAAACAGAAAAAACATCAGCATGACAGAAAAGAAGAAAAAAATGAAATTCACCAGTTAGAACAAGTGTTCCACCATCTTTCCCTCCACTGTTATTAATTTTGTACATTTAGAGGCAAATCTGTGTCTAAAACTTCCATCTCTCAGTTCCTGATGCTATTTAGTACCCTTCAGCTTTGACATCCCCTGATCTGACTGACTGCTGTCCAAGTGGCACTGGGGATGCTCAGCCTGAAAAGAGGAGACACTGGGAGGCTCCACTGTGGCTGTGCAGGACTGGGAGGGTCCCACAGGAAAGAAGGGGACAGAGTGTTCAACAGGGCCTGTGGTGACAGGACAAGGGGGATGGCTTTCAACTGCCGATTGATTGGAGCTGGATCTAAGGAAGCTGCTGTTTTACACTGAGGACAGTGAGGCACTGGCCCAGGCTGGGCACAGAGGCTGTGCATGCCCCATCCTTGGGAACAGGGCTCCCCCAAGGTCTGGGGGAAGATTGCTCAGCTTGGAACAAGATGATCTTCAGGGTCCGTTTCAAGGCCAACCATTCAGGGATCCCCAGCGACCACTTCTGTTGACCCTGGAATCTTGGGATCTATGTGATGTCACTTCCCACGTTCCAACTGGAACTGCCACCCCCCAGCACAGAGCACAACTCAACCACTGGCCCTTGTGTCAGCCTACCGTGCGGTCTGCGCCTGCTCAGCCTCGTGACTGTTCTCGCCGCTCTTCTTGTCACCTGCCCTCTGCTACTCCCATCAGTGCTGAGAGCTCCCTAGTGCCTGGATTTTGTCATCCATCACTTCAGGATGCTCACGTTTATCCTTTGTCTCATTTGTCAACTGAGGGAGGTATGGTGCCATTCCATGGAGGTGGACACCTCCAGCTGCCCGAGTGGGCTGCAGCTCTGTGGGGATGGTGTGGGACAGGGACCCCACTCTGAGGTTTTGCCACCTCTGCAGGCTGTCATGGACAGAGAGGAAGAGATGGAGGTGGATATGGATACGGAAGAAGAGATGGAGGTAGATGTGGAAGAGGAAATGGAAGTGGATGTTTATGAGGAAGAGGAGGAGATGGAAGTGGAAATGGAAGAATACATTGAGGACATGGACATTGATATAAAAGACGAGGAAGAGGAGATGATTTTGGGATGAAGACCAATGCCAGCAGCAGGACAGGCACGTGATCCCCACAGGCAGAGTGGGTCCCCTGCTGCCAGACTGGAGCTAGGCTGGTCCCTGTGCAGAGACATGGCACCTCGCGAACTGGAGTCTGGTGGCCACACGCTGCCTGTCCTGTGCTCACTTTGGGCCACTCAAGCTCCATCCCACAGCCAGCCAGGCTCAGCTCTGGTAGCAGAGTCCTGCTTTGCCCACATGTGCCAACCTGGGGACACATGGAAGAGCCCTCTGTGCCTGATGCAGTGACCATGGCACCTGCTTTTCTTCCAGCACTGATGAACATTCCGGACAGAGATGCCACACTTTTGTACATATGTTCTACATTTTTTTGTCTTTAGGAATAGGATTTAGGACTTAAGACTTTTAGAATTTTTTTATCTTCTACAAATGCATTTCATATATTTTAGCTAGATAGGTTCTTATGTATATACGTTCTACGGATTGTTGTTGTTACAAATGTTCTTACATTGTTAAAGTGTTTTGTATTGTTGTTGATGTTCTTCTGTAATAAACATTTTTTTTTTTTCACACCCCCGTTCTCTTACCATTTGCATTGGGCACAGGCAGCATTTGCAAAGTTGTGGTTTCCACTTGCTCCAGGTTCTCAGGGCTGGAGGTCCCTGGGGGAGCTGGCACAGCCACCCCGGGAGTGGGGGCACCTGTGCACAGAGGGGTCCCACTGACAGAGGTCACCCCCTCCCTGCAGTTTCTCTGGACACACCTGGTAGCTGCAGGGGCAAATCCCAGCGTGCCCTGTCCCATGGGATCCCATGTTGGAGCAGGGCTGAGCCCGCCTGCTCCTGCAGAGCCTCAGCCATGGCTCTGCCCTTGGGAGCCCAGGGCTAAGGAGGGTGCGCTGGGCTGTGGGGAACCCCTGTTCCTGAGCACCCTGAGGGGCTGGACCAGCCTGGAGGGAGCCCCAGCCCTACATGGACCAAGATTTCCCTTGGAAACCCCGTCTGTGCCCAGACTCTGGTGCAAGCACAACAGGAATTGATCCTCCTAGTTAAAGGTGTTAATTGGCACAAATTTATCCCTTGGGCTTTCTAGTACAGTAAATGTCAGCACTTGTAATCCCTGTTCTGCACTCCCTGGTCAGGCACCAAAACATCTGAACCTGACAGAACATCTTTAACTAGCACCAACCTGCAGAGAGCTATGGGGGAGAACCTATCCCCAACACCCAGAGAAACACTTGACATTGATAGTCTAGGGCAGAGCTGAAACTAAAGCATTTTAATGCCAAGAGAGAGGATTTTTTTATTGAACAATAATGAAAGCTTTTGGTCTCCTCACCTGCCACAGATGTGTATTGCCAAGGTTTGCTTCTGGGTTATGACTGATTTTTATTAATCTGTTCAGAACTCTGCTGCTGTTCCTGGCTAAGGTGCAGAGATGATATTTCAGAGCCAGATGAGCTCAGCATAGCTTGTGCAACACACAGTTTCCACACCCAGACATTCAGGCCATGCAAACTGATACTTTTTCATCTCTGTGCAAAGATGAGTGTTAGGACATCACTGACGTACCACACACTTCTCAGAGCTGTCCCTTTCATCCAGGTCTCCCCAGTCACTTCACAGACTTCACTCCAAGCAGTTTATCTCTGATAGAGTTCAGTGGCACATGGGACTTAATCCTGGTTTTAATTCATCTTCTCCTCAGCTGTCTCCAGACACAATGTGTGGGCACTGTCTGACAGCAGCAGCATTAACGTGTCACCTCCCTGACACTGAGGTTCATGTCACAACTTTTCATCAAAAACAGCAAATAAATGATTCCCACTGTGTCCCACACAGCTCCATGGGGAGTTTGTGTGGCCGCAGTTCCAGCACCAGCCCTGGTGCACAGGAATTTCAGGAGGAGATACAGAAGGAATCAGCCATTCACAGAGAAAAACATCAGTTTGCACAGCCCAGACCCCCTCAACACTCCAGACTCTGGTGACCCAGACTCTGCATTTACACTTTGGCCTCTGTGCCTTCCTTTTCTTCTCACTAAACTCCTCCCAGTTTCCCTCTTGCTCAGGTTCCCAAGATAATTAAAAGCAGCATTAGGAGCAGAGATAGATGAGGGGAACTGTCCCAAGGCTTGATAAAATTTATCTTTTCAGAGAATTCCAGCCAAGGAGAGAGGAAAAGCCTGCGTGAAAGAGGTGTGAAATCAAAGCAGTAATCAAATTTAGGTATAATGAGAGAAGCTGAAAAGTTTTTCAATGTTCAGAACAAGATTAGCAGCTCCAGGCACAGGAGGGATGGAGCAATTTCCCTGCTGTAACAACTCTGTGATGCAAATTGCATCTCAAACCCTTCTCCCCAGCTCTGGAACCCGTTCAGCCACAAACGTGGTGCTGAATTTTTAAAGCAAAGTGGAAGCTGGTCAGAGAGGTGGTTTGTAAATAAAAACCACAGAGGGAAGCACCAGCTGGAGCAGAGAGGGGCAGAGCCTGGCCCTGAGGTACAGCACAGCCTGAAACTCTAACAAATTAAAGAACTTTCCACTTGGTTTTTTTTCCCCCAGGAGCTACAGAAGCTGCTTTGTGGAATCCCTGCCTCCTTCACACCGCATCAGCCTGCAGGAGAGCCCAAGGATGAAGATTACAGCATCTTCAGCTGCTGCTTCCATCTCCTGACTCAAGTCTCACCAAAATCTATCACCACTGGGCCTTCCCAAAGCCTCAGATTCACTCGGTCTGTGCAGGACTTCAGTTCTGAGGAGCATGAAGGGAGATAAAGGCACTTGCAGACACCAGAGAAGCAATTGCTGCCTGAGGTGCATTTCACTGCCCAGGTTAGTGCCTCTAAAACCAGCCCCTTTGACAGCACCAAGCCAACAGCAGGACATGAGGGCCTGCACATGGTTGGAAATGCCTTTTTTTAATATTCCTCTCCCCGTCTCTCATTTCATGGTGCCATTGCAGGAGTTAATCCCATCATTCAGCAGCAAGTCTTGGCAATCAGCTTCAGATGGATTTTTAGTGCTGAGCAAATAAGAGGCAATTTTACTTTGTCTCCAATGAATGAAATTTCACCTAAATCAAACTCTGTGTTCTGAGGCTGGCCAGGCACTAACCACTGCCAGGTCCCCAGCCTGGATGTCTGTGGTGGTTTGACCAGGAAGAAGTGGGAATTCTGGGATGCTGTGGTCAAACCAATGGGTGCTTGGATTTTGATATTGGCACCTGGTGTAGCCAGTGGGTTTTGGACACACCTCTGAGAACACACAGGGGTTAAAAGCAGAGCTTCGGCGCTGGGGGGCTCTCTTGGGACTTCGAGGGACGGAGGTCGGATCTCCCTCCCCCGTCCAGCCGCCGCTGCTGGGCGGGGGAGCGGCAGCCATGTGGTAGGCCTGGGCCTGGACAGAGATGGGAGGTGAGGAGGCCCTGGAGGATGGAGGGGTGGAGGAGCCCCAAGAGACATCGGGGAGCCATTCCCCCCCCAGGAGAGAGAGAGAGGAGAGCCGGCGAAGACGAATGTGATAGCAGCCGGCCCAGGAGGAGAAAGGGGGGGGAATGCAGCGAGGGAGGAGGTGCCCGGCCGGAGCAGCAGCGAGTGTGGGAGTGCTGGAGTTCTGGGACAGACAGACTGAAATTTTTAACCCCTTTCTTTCATGATTGGGAGCTTGCAAAAAGGCTGATCCTCCTCGGAGCTGAATAAGACGGGAGATAAGAGATGAGATGAGACAAGGACCTGGCCCAAAGGACGTGGAGAAGGCTTGCTGAGTGGAGAGAGAGATGATTGGAGTGGCCTTTTGGCTGGACTTCTCTTGTGTAGCCATAGACTGAACCAGTTTTATTCCTGTGAAACACAGACTGCACTTAGGGGGAGGCCGTGCCTCAGAACCAGGAGGGTTCAGTGTGGGGACCCCTCGGCCCCAGGGGGTTGGATAAAAATGGGGGGAACAGATGTCCCAAAGCAGAGGCTGTGCCTTTTTGGAGTGAGACAAGGCATCCTTAAAAGACAAGCCTAAAAGCAGCTCTGGTCCATGCCAGTGGTGAGAGCACTGGGCATGGAAGGAAGATGTCACAAGCGGCAAAAGGACTTTCCGGGCGGTGCTGAGTGACAGGGAAGCACATGAGTTTCAGCGTGTTTCCAGGGGAAGCCTATGGTGCAAGAAAGACTCCTCTCCTCTTCATGGACTGAAGTTTGAATATCCAAAAGGGTGGTGCCAGACTGGGCAGTTGGTGAATTTGGGGGGAATGTATTAGATTGGGAAATTTTGCTGGTGGGGAGGAGGAAAGTGTTTTTTGTAAGGTTTTCAATTTTTTTCTCTTATAGTTTTTTTCCTTCTTTCTTTTCTTGTACTTTAGGTAATAAAGTTTTCTTTATGTTTAAGCTGGAGCCTGCTTTGCTTATTCCTGGTCACATCTCACAGCAGACACCAGGGAGAAGGTATACTCATGGGGGCTCTGGCTCTGCCAGGCCCAAACCATGACAATGTCAAACTGCTCTAATATTGAAAAGTTAAATTTATTTGGCTTTGTATACAAGATTATTCTCTCTCAAAAGAATTTGAAGCCATATAATTGCATTTCCAAGCACTAAACTCAGACCAGCCACAAAGAGCACAAGAGACAAGAAAAGAAATAGAGATTTCTAAGGAGATGGAAATTGAATGCTGAGTTTTTTCCCATTATAGAAAGTTTCATAAATTATCACCTGCCAGCTCCTTGCCTTCACTTGTGTGGCCACCACTGAATACACTCACAGATAAGAAAATGTTTGTCCTACTGAAAAGTGAGACTAGAAGTAGAAAAAGGCTCAGATATCTGAATTAAAAGACAGCATAATGAAAAGAGCTGCCTTATAATAGGAAGATATGATGGACAGCAGGAATGGCTGAAGCCAGCAGAGATAAGTCCATGAATTATTCATGCTACAAAGATTTCTGACAAAACCCCCAATAACCCAAATACAACGTTTTGTCTGGCAGAGCTGATAGGAACCCTGTGCATTTAATTCAGTCATTGGCAGCAAATAGAGATCAGCTTGAAGCTCCTTTGGTCCACTACTACTTATTTTTTTTCACCCAAAAAATGGAATTACATCTACTATTTGGGAAGAAATTACTGCTTTGAGTGGTTCAATGCAAAGAGTTTCTTCCCATACCCACTCATAATCAGTCACCAAGAGAAATATTTTCTAAAAAGATCTCTTCAAAATTTTGGAGTGACTTTCAACATAAATAACTGGGTTATTTTGCTCAGAATGATAAGGGAATTGAATTGGGCTCCCTCATCTTAAAAAGAAGTGTTTCTTCCTGGTTCTTCACAAAGAGGAACAAAACACTTTGTGGCAGCAGACTGAAGGGAGGAAGAGGTTTCTTTCCCCCTGAACTGCACAATAGGAGACAATTTTGTTGGCAAGAGGTAACAAAACCCAGCCAATTTCCAGTTCTTTTAGTGTAAGGGAAAAGCTCTGAGGATCTCAGCTGTGGGAGACACAGAGTGGCAGGAGCAGGGGATCTGCTGGGGGTTTTGAGGTGGGGGACAGATTAAAGAAATACTCAAGCGAAACCTGTGAGAGGTCAAGACATCCCTCAGAGGAGAAACTCGATTTGACCCAAATGCCATTCAAATCCAACCAACATTGAGGCATTTCCCCAAGCTCTGCTGGGCCATCAGGTACAACCCAAATCACTCTGTGGGACCAGGGCAGCAGATCCCAGGCATGGGACAGGGATGCTCCCCTGGGAATCCACCTGCACTGCCCATGGGACTCACATGATCTGCTTGTAAAGACCCCAACATCCAAAAAACTCCACATTAAAAGCCTTTAATTTGGGGGTTCACTTCTCCACCTATCTGTTGTCACTAGGCAGCTGCTCCACTTCAACATCTCTCTGATGGGTACAAATTTTCTCCTAGTTTCCAGCCTAAACAGGAAGTTATTTCCATTCATTCTTCTGCAAGTACTGGGAGCTTGTACCTGCTTTGCTCTTCCTCTTCTGGTGTGCATTTGTGCACATAAAATGCCAAAGCCAAGAGCATTTCCTTGTTTAAATCATGTCATTTGTCCTTATTATTTCCTTCCCATATAATTGCATGGATTTGGTGCTAGCTCAACACTCAGAATGTTGACAGCACAAAGTCCAGTTCTCACACTGATCTCTCCAAATTTTGGGCCAAGCCTGCAAAGAAGGAAATACAGCAAAGAAATTCCAAACAGGGGCCCTAATAAAGGTAATAAAATGCCACCTGTCTGTGTTTGCTGCAGGGAAGAATAGTGCTGCTTATTAAATCACTACAAACAATTAAAGCAGCAGAGGGGAGGAAGACAGCGCTATCGTTTCCAGCTCCCCAGTCCTCTGCCCCTGGCAGGAATTTCATAAAGCACAAATCTCCCAGCAGAAATCCCTCAGCAACTGATTTGCTGCTCGTGGAACACAGCAGGCACACACTCTGGTTTTCCTGACCAGAAAAGGAGAATTTGCCTCGATGTCTTTCCCTCGATGTTTTGTGATGTCAAATCCCCCTCCCTGCCCTGAAGTGATATGTTTCTGTAGGGTGACAGCCCTCTGGAGAGGCACAGAGAGCTTTGTGTCAGTGTAAGGGATCCCCACAAGGGCAGATCCCTAATTCAGGCTCCATCCCTGCTTACATGCAGCTCCTAGCAGAAAATTCATTGCATTTCCCCAGAACAGGTAATTTCAAGCACAGAGCTGTTCTGCCTTCCACAAAAGCAGCGTGCCAGGGATTGCTTTGGAGACCAGCATCAGGAAACATAGCAACACCTAACAGCCAGGACCATCCAAACCCACTTGTCAGCTCACCCCCACATCTCCTGGACTCACTTGAATGCCCAGGAGGGTCTGAAGAGCCAACTGTTTTCTAAGAAATGGTTGTGCAATCAAAAGGTAAATGACAGGGACAACCAGCCCCACACAGGTGCCCCAGGCAGGAGAAAGAGCAGGAGGGATCCATCCCTTACTGACCGAGGTGCAGCTCAAGTGATGCTCTCTCACTGTTTAGGTTGTTTTTGTTACTTTTACATTAAAAACACATCCTCTCAGGAGACAGTCTCATTTAAATCTTCTACCTCGTTAGCTTTGTACACTCAGCCCATTACATTGAAAGATTTTACCTTAATTTCTTCTCCAGGAAAGAAGTAATTGATCTTTTATTTGTGGCACTTTAAGTTGGCATGTTGACTACAAAAATCCACTGCTCATCACATCAAAAGTTGATCCAATAGTGCCAATTACTCCAGTAATGGAGATCTTTAGAGGGATGGGTGGAAAGGAACAGGATCAAAATGGATGGGTCTTCTCAGAGGAAGAAGCAGAATCTGGGAAGACAGCACAGCTTTAAATTAGGATATCTGCTGTGCATGGCAAGACAAAACACCACCCATTCCTCATCCTGGCTCTGGATGTGATTCAACCCACTCGTCCCCAGCTCTGGAGGTGTGGTGGAGTCTGATCCTCACTCCCCTGGCAAATGACAGAGCTGAGCTGATCTCAGCCTGGAATCCCTGAGGGTTGACAGCAAGGACTCCTACCAGATGTAACTCGTGTTTGCAACAAGCACAGCATCCACTGGCAGGGAATGATTTGCTCTTCATCCTTCCCACTCTCCAGGTATTTCTCTAGGAAAATCCTCTCTCTAGTGGGGACAAAGCAGTAGATATGGAAGGTTCTGTGTGCCCCAAAAAGCCACCAGCCTGTTCACCCCACAGCTCTGCCACTCACAGCCACCAGCTCTGCACAGAGCAGGCAGCAAACTGGTGACTACTGGCACTGCCTGTGGTCTGAACTGGGAACTGTGGATCACCATCAAGTTGCAAGTGTTTTCTAGTGGGAAGTATTTTACCCAGTTCCATACAGATCCTGGTTCTGGGTCAGTCCCACAGCAGCTTTGGGGAGTGTTTAGGTCAACAGGATCTCCCCAGGCTGCAGCTGGAGCTTGGGGCCTCCTTCCAAACTACAGCACAGTAAAAAAGATATACTAAGGTCACAATGAAAAATCCTCTGCTGAGCCTTCTTTAGTGTCTCTCAACTCCTAATTCTGATTGTAAAATGCTATTTAGGAAGATCAGACTGATCAAAATCAGGACACCTTTGTGGATTTTTGTAAAAATGTGTTTTGAAGCTTTAAGATGAGGCATTTTCACTGAAGTCGTTAATCCTCTTACAAGTTTTTCAGCATCCTGTTGTTTTGACTTTCCACTCTTATCTCCTGCCAACTTTTACCTGCCCAGAGCCAATTGTTTTGCTGACAGCTGCCATGCCCATGTGCCATTTTCTGAGCATCACCTGCATGAAGCCTCAGGGGCTCACTAAGGAAAACTCACTCCTTCATATTCTTTGCAGAACCAGGAAAGATCTTGCTTGGAAGATCTCTTGCCCAATAGAAAAAAGAGTTTTTTATTCAAGCCTACTCTATGTGCCATCACTGATGTATTTTTGACTCAGAGAAATCTGTTTATTTTCTGTTCTTAAATCAGGAGTGAGCAGCTCCATGAGCAGTACCACAGCAGAGGAAGCACAAACAGGCTGTTACTCAAACACCATCTCTGAATGGATTGTGCTCTGCTTTTCAGATGAGATTAAGAGCTCAATTACAGTAGAGAAAAAGGCTTTCATTAAATCACACATAGAACATAATAAGGACAAATTACAAAGCTCTTCAGAAGCAAATCTGTGTCAGATTGCTGGGTAAGGAGGCCCTTTAGGGGAGGCCTTCAGAGGTTTCTCCTGCCCTTCTGAAGAAATGAGTCCTGCACACCTCATCTCACCATGTTTTTGAGGAAAGCTCACAACCAGAATCCTATGGGGCATGCAGTATGCAAATCCCATGGACAGAAATATCCACTGGCCTCTGGATTTGCAGATGTGAACCTGGAGGTGAGGGACTGGATGCTTTTCCCTCCCCAGAAACCCAAGGCACTGCATGGCAGAGCTCAAAGTGGCCAGCAAAGGGTTACCCAGAATCCTGCACCTGGGAAAGGGCAAGTCCAGGTTCAGTCACAGAGTCGTCACCACTTGATTTTGTTCCCTTGTTATTTTGCTCTCCTGGAATCTATTATGGTTAATTAAAGGCAGTTAGCTAATTGGATGGTAAGCAGGTGCTGGTTAAAAAAAACCAAACCACTGTTCCCCTTTGAAATGCCACACAGGAGATTAATTGAAATTCCCTTTGAAAAGATATCCCCAAACCTCCTAATCTGTTGATGAAAACAGTCAAGGAAAAGTCAAAGAGAAAAGAACAAACAATGTTTTTCAGGAGGTTTCACAACTCAGGCAACTGCACACCCCATCAAGCATTAGAATTGAGGATTTTCATTGCCACACCAGGAAACCTTTCAAAGTCTCAAAATCTTTCACTGAACAGCAGTGCCAGAATGCCCCAAAGCTGAATAACAATCCCATGAAGGCATAATATTTCCACCAAGACCAGGATGAGATGAGTAGGAGAGGATGACTGGGGCTCTTCAAAAGCCAGACCTCAGAGCTGAGACAGGATTTAATCCCGATATCCCTCTGGTTATCCAGAAAAGGATCAAGACATGTGAGGGAGCTCAGAAAGCCAGAGTGCTCAAAAAAGCAGCATGTACAGAAGGAAGAAGAGAAAATACAGCTGGATACTTCCTAATGCTCTTCTTTGGACTGACCTGGTGCAGTGAGTCACAGAAAACTTGCTCTAAACATGGGTGGCAGAACTGAAAATGCTCACTGGTAAGTGTGGAGAAATAGCTACATGACAGAGGTCACATAGACATTTGCTTGTTAGCCGACCAGGAGCTGGGAAAGTACCGAACACAGCTAGTTTGAGTTTTGCACCTGCAAGATAGCGTGTTCTTGGGCCTAGCTGGGTATGATAACAAGTAGACAGAGAGACGTGAAAAATAGGGAATGTAGGCCCAAAGGAATGAGAAAGAGTTGATGGTACAGTTTAACCAATAGATCGCTTGGCTTACAGAATATTCATAAGCTTATTACTTGCTGTATAAGTGTCTGATGCTCTCTTCAATAAACGGAACTTGCTTATCACTCATATTGAGTGTCCGAGTCTCCCCTCACCGACAAATGGCTCATCCCTGACAAAGGCCTCGTTCTGCAACACATGGCTGCCCGAACAGGGACCTAAAGGAAGTTTGAACTTGAGAGCCATTCTGCAACAGCTTGGAGCGTGGGAAGAGCTTCAGACGGAGCTCCGACCTGATCAGCCACCAGATGATCCACACCGGGGAATGGCCCTACAAGTGTGGGGAATGTGGGAAGGGCTTCAGCTGCAGCTCTGCCCTCGTCACCCACCAACGCATCCACACTGGGGAGAGGCCTTATGAGTGTCCCCAGTGTCAGAAGAGGTTTCAGACCAGTTCCGATCTCCTCCAGCACCAGCGCATTCACACAGAGCAGAGGGCCTCCTGCTGTCCTGACTGTGGGAAGGGCTTCAAGCACAACTTGACCCTCATCAGGCACCGGCGCATCCACATCGGGGAGAGGTCCTACGAGTGTCCCCAGTGTGGGAAGAGCTTCTCACAGCGCTCGTTCTTTACCTGACACCAAAAGAGTCATCGGTAAGGGCAGCCCTGTGAGTGCCCCAGCTGCAGGAGGAGCTTCATGCACTGCTCCAGCTTCATCCCCCATGGGAGGACCCATGTTGGTCAGAGCTCTGGCGATCCACATTCCCTGTGATCCATGTTGGGAAGACACTGGGCTGGTTATTCTTTTGTTTTGGCCCTAATTTTTGGATTCATCTTCATCCCTTTAAAACAGAGAAAATTGGGGTAAAAATCAATAAATTCATCAAGGGCATCTAAAACCTTACTTTTTACTTGTGTTTCAGGGGAATCTGGGATTCTGGGAGATAACTGGGAGAATTTGGGGGTTTTGGGGTTATTTGGTGTACTTGTTTCCCTTTCCTGGCACTGAAAGAGAGGATTCAATCTGTCATCTTAATGCCAGCTACTCAATCCCACCCCAAAATTCCTCAATTCCACAGCTCTTTGGTGTGTAATGGGGTTGGAAGGGGATTGAGCAAAGTGAGCTTCAAATCAGGAGGGTTGAGATGGGCATTAGGTGGGGCAGGATGGGTGGGATGTAGTTTGGGAGGTGGAAAATGGGGGAAATATGGCTTGGGAAGGTGGCCATGATGTCCAGGAGGGGTGGGATGTGTTGAGGTTGGGAATGGGGAGGTGGGTTGGGGTCTGGAATGAGACAGCCAAAGTTTGGGGATGATGAAGGGAGGGGGAGCCCATTACTGAGTGAATTTTTTAATAATCTACATTCCTGAATAGATTTTGAGGTATCTCACATTTCTGAGGCAGTTTTGGGGCACTCCCCAGCTCTTGGGGGCGTTCCTGAGAGCAGCTCCATGGAGCCCCATTGCCAGGGGTGGTTGCCTTGGGCATGATCTCAGAGCCGTATCCAGAGTCTGTTGCCTTGGTGCTGGAGAGCAGAGAAATGATGAACAGCCCCAGACATATCCAGTGTGTGTTTGGGGGCAGGGAGTGTTCTGCATAGGTGGGGTGGTCACTGCCCTACCCCAGCCACTGCAGCCTCTGGTGCAGCCCCAAAGTGGCTGCCAAGCCCCTGGCACCCCGAAAACCCCACCTGGGAGAGGGACCAGAGCAGGTCAGACTGTGACACAGGTGTGACACTGACACGTCCCATGGCCCCGGACCTCACAGTAGCTGAGATCCAAGACTGACTGTGGATCTCTCTCTCCCTCTCTCTTCTCCTGACTTCCTCTTCTTGAAATCTGGATACCTTGAAGTTGGACAGGTTAGAGTTTGTGAAGTCAGTGCTTTACTGTCAAGCACTGACTTGAAGTGATTTACTTCTTCACTGACTTGAAGAAGTCAAGTGATTTACTGTAATTCAATGCTTTTTCAGATTTCCCAAACACCTCATTCTCTGAAGTTTGCAACTAAAAGTTTGTTCTCCACCCTCCTGAGCAGTTTGTTTTTTTCTCCCCCTGACCATCTGTCCTGCAGGCTGTGCCCCTGTGCGTGCTGCTCCTCTGCCCTGGCCGGCTGCACTCGCCCATCTCGCTGTGCCCCAGCATTTCTCACCCAGCGTTTCTGTGCCCTCCCTGGGCTCCCTGCACCCAGCGCTGCCAGCTCCTGGCACACAGAGCCAGGGCAGGAGCCCACCCTGCCAAGGAGCTCTGGAGCAGGGCGCGGGCTGTGATGGCTTCTGAGCTCAGCAGCTGCTCCTGGCATGGTTCCATGGAGACCGAGCACAGCAACGCTGCTGAGCATTGTCCCTGCTGAGGGTCACACACTGCCGGGGCACATTCCCTGCCTGCAGGATTGCTGAGCATTGTCCCTGCTGAGGGTCACACACTGCCGGGGCACATTCCCTGCCTGCAGCATTGCTGAGCATTGTCCCTGCTGAGGGTCACACACTGCCGGGGCACATTCCCTGCCTGCAGCATTGCTGAGCATTGTCCCTGCTGAGGGTCACACACTGCCGGGGCACATTCCCTGCCTGCAGGATTCGTGCCCAACCCAAGCACTGCACTGATGGCTCCAGCATTGCTTTCCAACCAAAACAGGGGAAAGCAAACTGTGTGCAGCTCATGGCATTTTAGAATGTCTAAAACTCACTAAGTCACCGATCTTAGAGATGAGATGCATTTGGAATTCATGGCATGGAGAAGTAGTGTAAGATGGAAAAGAGGAGCATAGAAATAAATAGAGGAAAACATTTCAGATGGTTTCTTTCCATTTTCATTTCACTTCTGGAAAGCTGTCTCTGTTTTCCAGGAATCTTCTCCATAGGTTTGTCTGCTCTTTTAAAGAACCTTTCCTGGAGAATGAGGTCGAGCTCCTGTCACAAGATGTGCCACCAACTGCAGCTTCTCTTGTCTTTCCGCACTGTGCCTGCAGCAGGACTCTTGCAGCAAAGCAAGACAAAGGTTAGGAGAACTTGACAGCTTGTCCTTTCTTTTCCTGGTGGACTGGGGAGCTGTACCATTGGTGAGGTTTTCATTGTGACAGTTCCAAACTTGGAAAACAGGAGGTGGTACCAGAACTTGTTGGGGAAGGCAACCCTGACTGAATTCAGAGAAAGAATCTCCAGAAGCTGCAGCCAGAAATGGAGAGTTGTGTGATAATCCTTCACACATCTCCATAGACAACTGGAAAGGGATCTAGTACATGAAAATTGGTTGTCAGAGGCAGTTTCTTTCTGTTTTCAGTTTAGATGATTTCACATCTCTCGTGCTGATATAAATTAAGAACACAATCAGTTCATGATAAGCAGCAGAACAAGTTGCATCTCCCAGAGTAGAAGACTGAAAGAATCTGAAAAGGAGAAATGCAAGGAATAACTGTGTGAACTTTGTCTGTAAGAAGGGTAATTTTTTCTAAGAGTTTCTAATCCATTTCCTCTGCTTTTATCCTTCTTAATAAGGCCATTTCCATCCCAGACTCACCATGAAATGAGAAGCCTGACCTTGTGGAAATGCATGAAGAATGCCCTGTTCCTTTGCAGGGACAGTCAGGCTGAAACAGGAAGCAGTTTTGAAATAATTGTATGATAGATCAGTAATGTCATGGTTGATGCCTCTCACAAAAGGCAGATGTTATGGATATGTTAAGACAAGTTTTATAGATTTACAGGTTTGTTTTACCCCCCTTGTGTTGTTATCACAGGGTTACCTGGTAGTTGGGGTATTTGGGAGGGTTGGCTTGTTACTATGGCAACACCTGACCTCCAATCAAGATGTAAAGGAAGTGACCTCCACCACTGGACAGAGAAGAAAGAGTTGATTAACAAGATTTTGAGATGGGCTAAAGGGTTAAAAGGTGAAACATCCATTGTGTGGACAAGCACAAGGTGGGAAAAAATCCTTTGCTCTGGGTGCCATAATATTTTCTACATTCAGTCTTCTGTTGTATTTTTTATAAGGTTTTAATAATCCTTTTAAATTTCTGGAAGTAAGTATAATTTCTCACAAATTGGGACTCGTCTGGGAAGTACACCTGGTGGTCTTAGGAGTTTTCAAAAGGGGCGCGCCCCACCACAGATTGGGCAGAGGCTATTGGACTCTCCCAGTTCCACCAATGGTTGCAGGTTGGAAGCCCAAAGAAACCAGGAGACTTTGGGATAAAGAAAAGAGGGGAAGGGGGGTGAGCACATCCACATAACTATTTTTGGCCAGATTGTGACTCCGTAATTCCAGTGTATGAACGTGAGCTTCACATTAGTAATATACTGGATCCATCCTGGTCCCTTGACACATCAGGATATTGGATGGTAGAAAGGAAAAAGGAACAGCGGGACACATGGTGGGGAGGAAAGTGGAGATCCCATAGACAAGGACCCCATGGTTGGTGGGACATGTAGGATTGAAGGGTTTATGGGGACTTGGGAACTGGGTTCACCCATTGGGGACCCGTGGCAGGATTCCCATCCAGCACACACCAAGGGAGCCGATGAGCTCCAAATGGCGCGGCGGCTCGTGCAGTGCTCAGAGCGGGGGCAGCCTCTGGGGCACAGCTGGCGCTGTAATTTCCAGGGCCAGCCGAAGCCAGGCTGGAAGCGGGGTGATCGCCAAGGGGTTTGCTGCAAGGAGGAGCTGGTGCAACAGTTTGTGTGCTGCCGAGCCAAGGGGGTCGGGGCAGTCCGGCCAAGCCAAGTCATGTCAGGGCAGAGCCGCCAAACCGAGGGGGTCAGGCTGGGCCGGCTGCTGAGCCGAACCAAATCGGCACAGGTAGAGCTGCTGAGGCTGAGCCGAGTAAGGCCAGGAGCAGGAACTCCTGAACTGGGGCAGGCTGAGCCTTGAAATTGGGGTGGGGGAGCCACTGAAGCCAAACCAAGTTGGGTCAGATGTGGGATGGAAGCCTCTGACTCGAATCATGGCGGGCAAAGCCACCAAAGCTGAGCCAGGTTGACCCAGGGGTGGGACTGCAGCTGCTGAGGGGAATTGGGCCAGGGGCAGGCCACAGCTCAGCTGAGCCAGGCGGGACAGGGAGCAGAGTGCAACCGTGGGACCAGAGCATTGAACCGAGGAGGAGAGAAAGGGCAGGGACCAATCTGGTGATATGGAAGCCCCTGGATTGTAAGATTTTTTTTGTTTTTACTTGTCTAAAGAGAAGTACAGTTTTTTTGTTTTTTCTCTCTCTTCCCTTTTCTTCTCTTTCCTCTTTTCCTTGTTTCTTTTTTTCCTGCCCCCCTTTCCTTTTCCCTTCTGAGAGAGGCAGGCGCTGTCCAGAGGGCCTGTGGTTGGAAAGGTGGGCTCTGTTGGAAGAGGGCCTGTGATCGGCCAGTCAGGATGGGACTGTGGGCAAATAGGGAATCCCCAAGGGGAGGAGTAGAAATTGAAGAGGTACCAATAGGTATACTCCCAGGTGGCCCACTGGGAAGGAAACTAGCCTGGTAGAAATATGACCCAAATACCAGAGATAAGGATGAGCTCAAAGTGATTCAGAATTGCATGGTAGAATTCATCAGAAGGGAAATAAGGAGCAATCATGTATACTGGGATATGGGTCAGATGAAGGGTGAATGTGTCAGACATTAAATATCCATGTAAGAGCTAAGAAACAATTCAATCAGGAAGAGAGTGACTATGCTGCATGCTGTGGGAGGGAGAGTTTACCCTCAAAGGTGAGCATGTTTAAGGTATCAGAAAATAAAGAATGGGACCCATTAGAACACTTAGCCCCTCCACCTCCAATAGCCCCAGATGCACTTCCCCTACCCCCTGATGGACCTAGTCAAAACACCACAAACAGGGTGGCACAATGAGAGGAAAGCAGATCAGGGGATGGGAACCAAGCAGTGGGATTATATCCCCTGAGGGAAGTACCCCTGTGTGGGGTGGTGGAAGGAATTAGATTTGTAACCGTGCCTCTCAGTTCTTCTGATGTGAGAATGTTCAAGAAATAATTGAAGGGATTACTAGAGGACCTCACTGGATTAGTGGAACAGTTAGACCAGTCTCTAGGGCCCAATATTTATACATAGGAAGAGATACAATCAATAATGACCATGCTATTCACACCAGAAGAAAGACAGATGATCTGGGCAACTGAGATATGGATATGGGAAAGGGAGCATGTGTAAGAACCTCCAGGGGATCTGAAAATGCCCACAGTGCACCCCACCTGGGACCACAAGAGCACTGGGGGGAAGAAAGAATGGAGAAATACAGAACACTGATTACAAGTGGTGTCAAAGAGGCTGCTTCATGTAATCAAAATGCCCATAAGGCTTTTGATGAGCAGAAAAAAAGGGAAGAAACCCCAACAGAGTGGTTAGAAAGGTTGAGGAAAAATACAAGGCAATATTCAGGAGTTGACCCTGACACGGTCGCTGGACAGATTTTACTAAAGGTAAATTTTGTCACTCATGCCTGGCCAGATATACGGAGAAAGTTAAAAAAGCTCGATGGTTGGCAAGAAAGGAAGGTAGAGGATCTTTTAAGAGAAGCACAGAAGGAGTATGTAAAGAGGGATGAAGAGAAAGCCAAGGCAAAAGCCAAGGTAATGGTAACTGCCATTAGGGAAGGAAACCAGCACATAAAGAACTACCCAGGTAAGGGAGGGGGATTCCAAGTGCAGGTAGATAGATGGAGGGGAGATTCAGCTCCCTGGGAGTGGGCACAAAAAGGAGAGTTTGGGAAACAGGAGAACCTGCAACCAGTTTGATTTTACTGTAAAGAGAGTGGGCATATCAGAAAGAATTGCCCCCAGAGGGAAAAGGAGCTGAGGGTCTATGAGACTGAGCAAAATCGAGAAACGGAAGACTTGGGGTGTCAGGGGCTGTACCTCCTGGGGACAGAATACCATCAGGAGCCCTTGAGAACTTTAAAAATAGATCCCCAGGAGGAAGAATTTGAATTCTTAGTAGACATGGGGGCTGAAAGAGCTTGTCTTTGTAGAATACCAAAGGGGTGCAAAAAGGGTCAAGATACTGTGCAAGTAGTAGGTGCTAAAGGGGAAGGGTTCAAAGCCTCAGTTATAAAGCAAATAAAGTTTGAAGAAACAAATAAGTAGGAACTGAGGATGTTCTATTAGTTCCAGAAGCAGGATGCAATCTATTAGGGTGAGATTTACAAGTGCAGCTAAGCATATTAATACTCCTAGAGGAAGGAAAAATGGTAGTTAAACTTCTCGAATAAGGGAAGAGGATGAGGGCAAAATTCATGAGATGGTGTGGGCAAAACCAAAAAATTGAGGCAAATTGAACGTGAAACCTACAGTAATAAAATTAATTGATGACAGCTATCCAGTCTGTGTATGACAATACCCACTCTCCCTGGAAGGGAGATGAAGACTGCAGCCACTGATCCAGGATCTACTTGAGGATGAGACCTTAGAACCATGTATGTCCCCCCATAATATACCCATATTACCAGTAAAGAAGTCAGATGGGACTTACAGGCTTGTCCAAGATTTGAGAGAAGTGAACAACAAAACAGTGAATCGGTACCCAGTAGTGCCTAACCCCTCTACACTACTGAGTAATATCCCCCCAGCACACCAGTGGTTTAGTGTCATAGACCTAAAAGATGCTTTTTCGGCAGGTCTACTGGCAAAGAAAAGCAGGGCTATATTTGCTTTTGAATGGGAGGACCATGATCCTGGGAGTAAGAAACAGCTTTGGTGGACTAGGTTACCCCAAGGGTTTTCCAAATCTCCAAACCTCTTCGGTCAAGCCCTAGGAGAAGTAACACAATTCTTCTCCATCAAACCTGAGCTAAAGCTCATCCAATATGTAAATTATTTCCTTTTCACAGGACAGGAAGAAAAAGAAGATTGGGAATTCACCATAGTGCTGTTAAATTTTCTGAAGGATCAAGGACTTTCGGTATCAAAAGGGAAACTCAAATTTGTAGAGAGGGAAGTAAAATTCCCTAGGACATGTGATTTGTCAAGGGAGCTGGTGGCTGAACCCTGAGAGAATTACGGGGTTAGTCTCACTCCCACCAGCAAAAACAAAGAGAGAAGTCAGAAGGTTTCTAGGCTTGTTGGGATATTGTGGGCTATGGATTGAAGGATGCACGCAGGCCATCCAGTTCTTGTATGAAAAGTTAGTGGAAGAAGAGATTAGGTGGGGAAAAGATGACGAACAAAAGTTTGAAGCTTTAAAGCAAAACATTGTCAGTTCACCAGCACTGAGTCTTCCTGCCTTCTATCTGTTTCTGGATATGGAAAAAGGGGTAGCACATGGAGTATTAGCCCAGGACTGGGGAGGGTCCAGGAAACCAGTGGCCTATTTATCAAAATTATAGACCCTGTCAGCCAGGGGTGGCCAACCTGCATTCAGGCTGTGGCAGTTACTGCCATACTCGTAGCAGAAAGCAAAAAATTAACCTTTTGGGGGAAAATTGAAGATATATATCGCAAAATCAGTAAGGAGTATCCTGAGCCAAAAGGCTGAGAAATGGCTCACTGATTCCTGAAGGCTAAAGTATGAAGACATCTTAATAGAAAATGGTTTAGAGCTAATCATGAGTAACCAACTCAACCCTGCCCAGTTTTTGGATGGAGAAACAGATGAGAAACTAAAACATAATTGCCTAGAGGCTATAAACTATCAAACTAGAGTAAGAGACGACATAACAGATCAAACACTACAAGGTGGAAAATGATTGTACCTCGATGGATCTTCATGGGTAATAAAGGGGCACAGAGTATTGGGGTACGCTATAAGGCATGAAGGGTTAGAGGCCATAGAAAAGAGAAAGTTATACCTTCCAACTGGTCAGCACAAGCGTGTGAGTTGTGTGCCCTAAAACAAAGTCTGGAAACATTAGCATGAAAAAGGGGAACAATATATACAGGACTCAAAATACACTTTTGGAATAGTGCATAAGTTTGGAAAAATTTTGGAAGAGAGGGGGCTATTAAATTCAAAAAGAAAGGGACTGATTCACGAAACTTTTGTCTTAGAAGAGTTAGAAACCTTACAATTGCCAGAAGAAGTAGCAGTGGTCTATGTTCAAGGGCATCAAAAAGAGGCAACTCAGGAGGCGCGAGGGAACAATTTAGCTGATTTTGAAGCTAAAAATGCAACTGAATCAGAGACAGATAAAATAATAATGGTATTAACACCCATAAAAGAAATGCAAAAAGTCCCCATATTCAGTGGGACAGAAGAGGAAGAACTCATTGAAATAGGAATCAAGAAAGAAAACAACGGGAAGTGGAGATGAGCAGGTGGGAGACAAATATTGAATAAACCCCTTGCCAGGAAAATGTTAGAAGGCATACGTGGAACAACACATTGGGGTACACAAGTAGTAGGTGATCAATTTCTAAGGGATTTGGGCTGCATAGGAATTTTCAGAATAGCTAAGCAAGTAACTGAACGGTGTGTGATATGTCAAAAAGTGAATAAGAAAATCGTGAGGAAAACACCCAGAGGAGGGTGAGAACTAGCCTTAAGGCCCTTCCAAAACATCCAAGCTGACTTTACCGAGCTTCCCCAGGTACAATGGTGGAGGTTTTTGCCAGTGATAGTAGATCACGTGACTCACTGGGCAGAGGTGGTAGCCACTGTGAAAGCCAATGCCAGTGTTGTGAGTAAAACACTTCTAGAATCAATCATTCCCCAATATGGGAGGGCAAACAGGATTGATTCAGACCGGGAAACTCATTTCACATGGAAGATATTGCAGAAAGTTGTTCAGGCCCTGGGAATAAAATGGGAATTACACACTCCATGGCATCCACAGAGTTCTGGCTGGTAGAGAGGATGAATCAAATTCTTAAAAGAGCTCCAGTTAAGCTAATGATTGAAACCCAAATGTCATGGATAAAATGTCTCCCTTTGGCTTTATTAAGAATTAGAACCCAATCCCAGTCAGATCTGGGGGTGTCACCCGCTGAAATGATGTTTGGGTTACCCTTCCTGACCTCACCCCAGAAGGTTGCCACCTATGAGGAAGGGGAAGCCAATGCTAAGAAATAACTGATGTCCATAGCACAAACCTTAGAAGGGCTAAGGCATAAAGGGGCAATTCCTCAAACTCCCACCCTGGATTTCAGAATCCATAATATTAATCCTGGGAATTGGGAGATGAATAAGTCATGGGAGATCAGCCTCTAACTCCTCAGTGGGAAGGTCCCTTTCAGGTACTGCTCATCACCGAATCGGCCGCGCGAACTGCAGAGCGGGGATGGACTCATGGCAACAGAGTCAAAGGCCCAGTACAAGAACCCAAAGAGTGGACTATAACACTCAAGCTGGGTGAAACAAGATTGACTCTCAAGCAGAGACTGAAAGACAAGCAGGAAAACACCAAGACAACCAAAAAGTAGAGTCAAGCTTCCACCAACCAGCTAGAGAACTGTCTTCCTGTTTTAGTGGGTGAGAATTACCAGCATCTGTTGAGGAGAAGTACACAAGGGACTGTAAAAGGTAATGGGGCAGCATCCTTAAGAAGTAAGACAAGGAATAGAGGGCAAGATCGGGTTGGCCCCTTTGTTCACTACCAAGAAGGCTCCATAGCCCTGCTGTGGGTAGAAACCCTGTTGGCATGGTAAGGTGGGGACAAAAGGCCATACCAGACCTCTATCTTTGCTCAGTTGTCTTTTAATTCAACAGGGACTGGAGGGCAGGACTGAATTGGCCTCTATGCTCATCCCTAACACACACTGATTATGGGTAGCGGCCACATAGGCACGGTAGGTGGGAGTCAAAGCCATACTGGACCTCTCTGATGCTCTTTTGTCCATTCCAAATAAGTGTGTCAAAGGAAAATCTGAGATTTTTTCTGCTGTTCCCACTGTCCTTGCCCACATCAACAGATGCTGGTATGACTCATTCAAGAGACAGAGACAGTTTTTTACTTAATTGTTCGAGCAAAATTACTTATAGAAAAAGAAAAGGGGGGTTTGTTATAAATTAGTAATTCTATGGTTGACTCTCACAATTAAGGAGTGAATATTAAATATATGTTAAGAGAAGTTTTCTAGACGTATAGTTATCTTTCTCCTCCCCCTTGCATTGTTATCACAGGATAGCCTCAGTAGTCGGGGCATTTGGGAGGGTTGGCTTGTTACTATGGCAGCACCTGACCTCCAATCAAGGTGTAAGACAGTGATCTCCACCCCTGGACAGTGAAGAAGGAGTTGATTGACAAGACTTTGGGAGGGGCAAGAGGTATAAAAGACAGAACATCCATTTTGTAGATAAGCACATGGTGATGGAATCCTTTGCTCCCGGCACTGTGTTATTTTCTTTATTAAATCTTCTGTTGTATTTTGAAAAGATCTTAATATTTTAAATTTTTGAAAATGAAAATGGTTTCTCACATGAGGCTGGGAAATGTGAGGCAAGATTGTCCACACTAGGTGAGCTCCAAGGTGCAACTTCACTGACCTGGCCAGACCTCCTTAGGAGCACCCCTACATCAATATAAATCACTTAATGCTCCAATCAGCCCTTCTCCAAGGAGAACAGTAATGAAATACACTCTTTAAAATAGGATTACATATTACTTAAAAGCTCTTTGAAATATTTCTCAGCAACTGTAAAAGGAAGTCTGCCTCATGAACTGCTCCAGACCAGAGAGAAATCAAGGCAGAGCCATGGTTTGTCAGGACTTGCTTGATCCTAATGAGCCCTGTGCTGCATTTGGAGCTGAGCCCTTGAAGCTCAGGACCTGAGAGGAGATTGCACAAACCTTTCCAGGAGTTAAAGTAAGAAAAAAAACCCAAAGTGCCTCAAGGCATGAATGGGTTTCACTGAGGTCCATCCCCAACACAAGCTGCTCATGGGCTCCTTGGAGGAGAGAATTGAAGACCAGAATTGGAATAAACACCTCTCAGGTATTCAGAGTGCAAAGGAATACACAAAGTACCTTAAAAACCTTGAGTATCTCAAAGTATTAATGAGCCCCACTGAGTGTCAGTACAAAGCTCTCAGGAGACTCATTAAAGCAGATAACCAGGGCCATGATTGCACAAATCTCTCGCAGAGTCTGTATCCAAAGGGCAGCACCAAATACCTTAAAATACCTGAAGTACCTTGAAGCATAAATGGCCCACTGAGTGTCATTACTGATAAAGGCTCTCCAGGGAATAATTAAAGGAGATATTGGAGGCTGGGACTGCACAATTTTTTTCATAGAGTCTGTATCAAAAGGGAAACACCAAGTAGCTTAAAACAACTGAAGTATCCTGAAGTATTAATGAGCCCCACTGAGTGTTGCTACTGACAAAGCCTCTCCAGGGACTAATTACAGCAAATAATTGGAGGCCAGGATTGCACAAACCTCTCAGAGACTGCAAGGCAAAAGTCAAACCCAAAGTCCTTTGAAAAACCTGCAGTCCCTGGGAGTATTAAGGAGCCCCACAGGGCCATTCCTGACCAAGCTCCCCAGGGACTCCTTCCAGCAGATCCTTGAGGCCACTGGGATGTGGGCTAGGGGGGTATGCTGAGGGCAGGACAAGGGGCTGACAGTGCCCAGCCTGGCTGGGGCTGTGCCAGGAGGCCCCAGGGCCTCAGGACAAGGTGTCTCCTCCCAGGCCTTGGTGGCACAGACCCTGCTGTGCCCCAGGGCACCAAGACTTGGCTTCTCTTTGTCCCCACCTGTCATCAGTGCCTGCAGCTCTCTGCTCTGCCTGGGGCCTGGGGACACTTTCTAAGTCATGTCCCTCAGTGGGACCCATTAAAAGTTCAAGAAACTTTGGACTTGGATTCTGACTTGGAGTTCTGGAGAGGTTTCTTCAGCACCCTCTCAGGGACTGATGTTCAGGGCCTGAGCACAAAGCCCCAGAGGCTCATTAAATTCCTTGTTCTTTGTCTCTGCTGCTGAGCTGGGCTGGACTCCTGGTAACCAAGAAGAGCTTCAAAAGCACATTTCTCTTGATGAGCAGCTCTTCTGCCAGCCCAGCGGGGCTGGGGCACTGCCTGCAGCCACCCTGGGCACAGCACAGAGGCACAAAGAGCTTCAATCAGTCAGGGCTGGGAAGGTGCTGAGAAGTGCCTGGGGCAGAATCACTGCCAGTCCTTGGCACAGGAACCTCTGGCTGCAGGACAATGCAGCTGCAGCTCCTGGAGCCATCTCCTGCAGCTGCAACATCCCAACGCCTACAGACTCTGTGAGTATAAATCTGGGTATTTCTGGTGCAGGGGAGGTGAAATGCTCGTGAAGCTCTGACATGCTGAGGGCTTCTGATTAGTCATAAAATATTTCCAAGTCAAGGATTTTGATAAAAATGAGGAAACTTTCTAAGTCTAAGTCAGTTTCCTACTATTGCAGAATGAAAGGTAGTGGGGATGAATATTAAAGGTTGATTATGAAGTATTTAATATGAATTTTGACAAGTTCCTGAGACATCTGAAGTGTTACTTTTTGTGATCAATAGGTTCACAGGAGATTCCTAATGTGCTTCCAATAGGTTAACAGGAGATCCCTAATGTGCTTTAGGCCACTGTGCCCAAGGACAGCAGCAACATCACCTTTGCTCTTAACCTTCAGGCTCAGTCTGAGCTGTCCTTTCTCCAAGCTGCAAACAGAATCTGCTCCCAGCCAGTGCCCAGCAAACAGGCAGGGTTTTGTCAGGCCAGGGAGAGTGCACAGAGATTTGGGGTCTGTGAGTGCTGCCACAGAGAGATCAGGAGCAGGGAAACAACTGCAGTAGGGAAATCTCCAGGAAGCGGAGAGAAAATCAGGCAATGAGAGGAAACAAAACTCAGAAATGCTGTGGCAGGGAGAGCTGAGAGATGCCCACAGGATCCCCTCCAGTGCAGCCCCTCCATCTGAACAAGCCCCCTCCCTCCTGTGCCCCAGCCCAGCCTCTGCCCTCAGGGCTGGGGCTCCAAGGCGTGCAGCCCCTCCTGTGCAGGCAGAGCTGCAGCAGAGCCGTGGGGCAGCTTTGCAGCCCCGGGCCCAGTTCCCTCTGCAGAGCACAGGGCTGGGAGCAGCTGCCCGGCCCTGGGGGCTCTGGAATGGGGGCACAGCTGGCTCAGGGTGACGCTGTCCCCAGTGCCCGGCTCTGAGCAATGCTGTCAGTGCAGCCAGGGAAGGAGCTGCATCTCCCTCAATCCAGTGCCATCATAAGAACACTTGGGAGTCTCTCTGAGATTTCAGTCCAAGCTGGGAGCTTCAATCCAGGATGCAAACCTGTCCTAGAACAACTTTGTGTTATAAGATTGATGGGGAAAGGCAGAGCTGTTGTGACACTGAAAGTGCTGCTGAGTTGGTGGAATGAGCAATGTGAGTCCTTGGCTACAAATGTGGAGCTGGGCTGTGGTGGATCCATCTGCTCTCAGCAGTATCTGGGGGTTGGTAAGAGAAACTTGGGAGTGTGAAAATTCTCCATTTAGGAAATTAAAAGCCCAGAGAAACTCAAAACAGAATGAAGTGACAGATCATCTGCTCCTAGTCTGCACTTACCATCTGGCTGCAGGGAACTCACTTTGTTCTACCAGAGGGCAGCAGAAATGCTGGGTGTATCTGATATTGAAGAAGAGCTGGACAGATATGCAGGGAGCTCAAAAAGAAAACCTCACAACTCTTAAACACAAAACAGTGTCTATGTATGTTAAAGTGGAGGGTGTATGAGAAATGGCTTTTATTTTGGTTTCAGATGTCAACCTCTGACTCTTCACTGTCCCTTTCTCCATGAACAGGTCCCCATGTGCAGCCAGAGCAAATGTCCAACAGCAGCTCCATCAGGCACTTCCTCCTGCTGGCATTGGCAGACACGCGGCAGCTGCAGCTCCTGCACTTCTGCCTCTTGCTGGGCATCTCCCTGGCTGCCCTCCTGGGCAACGGCCTCATCATCAGCGCCGTAGCCTGCAGCCACCACCTGCACACGCCCATGTTCTTCTTCCTGCTCAACCTGGCCCTCAGCGACCTGGGCTCCATCTGCACCACTGTCCCCAAAGCCATGCACAATTCCCTCTGGGACACCAGGGACATCTCCTACATAGGATGTGTCACACAGCTCTTTTTCTTTACGTTCTTCATCTCAGCAGAGTTTTCTCTCCTGACCGTCATGTGCTACGACCGCTACGTGTCCATCTGCACACCCCTGCACTATGGGACC
Source organism: Ammospiza nelsoni (assembly GCF_027579445.1). Taxonomy (NCBI): domain Eukaryota; kingdom Metazoa; phylum Chordata; class Aves; order Passeriformes; family Passerellidae; genus Ammospiza; species Ammospiza nelsoni. The sequence goes on along the minus strand of NC_080649.1, from coordinate 16,912,459 downwards.
CTCCTGGGCAGCAGAGCTTGTGCCCACATGGCAGCAGCTGCCTGGGCCACTGTATTTCTCTATTCACTGCTGCACACAGCCAATACATTTTCCCTGCCCCTGGACCGTGGCAATGCCCTGGGCCAGTTCTTCTGTGAAATCCCCCAGATCCTCAAGCTCTCCTCCTCCAAATCCCTCCTCAGGGAAATTGGACTCATTGCTGTCAGTGCCTGTTTAGCATTTGTCTGTTTTGTGTTCATTGTTTTCTCCTATGTGCAGATCTTCAGGGCTGTGCTGAGGATCCCCTCTGAGCAGGAACGGCACAAAGCCTTTTCCACCTGCCTTCCTCACCTGGTCGTGCTCTCCCTATTCCTCAGCACTTGCACATTTGCCTACCTGAAGCGCCCATCCATCTCCTCCCCATCTCTGGATCTGGCCCTGTCAATTCTGTACTCGGTGGTGTCTCCAGTCCTGAACCCCCTCATCTACAGCCTGAGGAACCAGGAGCTCAAGGCTGCAGTGTGGAAACTGATGACTGGATGCTTTCAGAAACATTAAACTGCTGGAAAATTTTTGCTAATCATTTGAATTGAAAGTCATCTTTGATACTCCTTGTTGGTTTCATTTTGGACGTTCTTTTTATGTGTCTTACTTTTACAATATAGTCAACAAACAAATATCATTGCTTGTGCATTTCTCATTTTGTTTCTGTCTACTTTCCCTGTGCTCAGAGACTGTTTCAATGAGGGGCTGTGCTCTCAGTGGCTTTAAAATGAACTAAAGAATCTCCCAGGAAAGCTCTCACCGGAGATGCGCTTTTGTTGCCTTCTCTGGAGCTGCAGCAGCAATGTCTGTGTGCAGAGCTGGGGGCAGATCAGTGCTGGCCCAGCAGCTGTGCCCAGCAGCAGCAGCACTTGGTGTTGCCAGTGCTGCTGCCGTGGCCCTGCCCCGCTGCCCTGGTGGCCCTGGTGTTGCTGCAGGGCCTGAGGGCTCTCGGGGCCGGGCACAGCCCTGGGGGTGGCAGTGCTGGGGCTGCAGCAGGGACAGGCCATGGGCACTGCTGGGGCAGCGCTGACGCCTCAGCCCAGGGCCTGGGGGCTCCAGGCTCCTTGCCCAGGCTCTCTCAAGAACACACCCAGGCCAATGCTCAGCATGGAAAAGCCCCGTGAGCAGCCCAGGCTGGCCATGGGCAGGCTGGGGGCAAACAGCATGGCTGGGGCTCTGCAAGGGCCCTGGGGCAGACGGGAAGGAGCAGCAGAGCAGGGGCTGATCCATCCCCAGTGCGCTGCACAGCCCAGGGCAGCGTCCCAGAGCGTCCTGATGGAGCTGCCAACAACATCCCCCCTCTGCAGCCCTGGCCTCTCCCCCAGCTCACACAGGTGCCCCATCCTTGCAGGCACACACACGGCAGCACTGGCTCAGCAGCCCCTGTTTGCATTGCACACAGCAGGGGCAGCACCACCATGCTGTTGCTGTGGGGACATGAACCTGAGGGAGCACAAATGCCATCAGCCCCTGGGGCCAGCAAGGGCTGGGGGACACCAGGGAAACCACTCAGCTTTGTCCTGGCCTCTGCACTCAGCCAGAAAGTTTGTTCCCATCAGCTGGGAGTTTCCTGTCCCACTGCAGGCGCTGTTGCTCAGTGCCAGGGCTGCCTGGCAGCCACCCCCAGACTGCCCTGAGCATTTCCCTTGCTTCACCTATGCTTTCTTTACTCTTTCCTGGAAGAAATGCAGACCTCTGTTCCCTCCCATGCAAACAGCCCATACCTGTTTGCCCTTTCCTCCCTGGCCCCACTCCTCATTGCAGTTCCTGACTTGGCTCCATGGGAACATCCCTTGGGCAGCAGGATCATCCTGCAAGTGCTGCAGGAATTGTCTGCAGGCTCCTGCAGTGCCTGGTGCTGCTCCCTTGCCAGCGGCACCCCAGGCCAGGGGGGCACATCTGGGCTGCTGTGTCTGGCTCTGGGGCTCCCTGTTCTGGGCAGTGAGGAGGAGCTGCAGAGGCTCTGCAGGACTGACAGGATGAGCTTTGGGGCTGGCAGGAGAAGCTGAGGGACCTGGGCTGCTGGAGCTGCTGAAGAGAAGGCCCAGGGCTCCTCCTGCAACTGCTCCAAGGGTTCTTTGAGAAAATCACAGAATCAGCAAGGGTGGAACAAGCCATGGAGACCATCAAGTCCAACCTGTGCCCTGACACTGTCCTGTCTCCCCTGGGCCTCCTCTCCTCCAGGTTAAACAATCCCAGCTCCCTCAGCCGCTTCTCAAAGCTCTTGTGTTCCAGACCCCTCCCCAGCCTTGTTGCCCTTCTCTGGATACGCTCCAGCCCCCCCAGCCTCTCCATGTCCTTCCTAAATTGGGGGCCCAGAACTGGACACAGCACTTGAGGTACTGCCCAACCAGTGCTGAGCACAGGGGAAGAATCCCTGCCCTGCTCCTGCTGGCCACACCATTCCTGATCCATACAAGTCCCAGGGCCTGGAGAAGGGAAATGGTTCGGAGGGCGTGGGGACACAGTCTTATTGATTGTCAACCATGAAGGGCCTTGATTTTATATTTATTTAGTCTGCATTAGAAGGTGCTGGGGGTCAATATCAATTGGATATTGCTGACATCAATCTATAAACTGGAAAAGAAAACAGGACAAAACAATTCTCTCTGCATTTTTTTTAATAGAGTATATTTCAGTTTCAAAATGGTCTCCTTGGTTCTACAAGGTCCTGCCAAGCCCCATGGTTCACAATGAAGTGTCACAATATTCCATGAGGCCCAGCAATGTCACAATGAACCTTTAGTTCCTTGAGTCCCACATTGTTCCATGAATCCTTAGTTCAATGGGATCCTGTAGTGTCTCAATTTTCTCCTTGGTTCCAGGGTGCCACACAGTGCCACAATTGTCCTTTGGCCCAACAGTGCCTCATAGTGTCACATAGTGGACTCCTTGGTTCCATGGGGATGCAAAGTGTCACGATGGCCCTTTGGCTACACAAGGCTCAAAGTGTAAAAATGGCCTCCATGGTTTCATGCAGCCATTCTGTGTCACAATGGACCCTCCACTCCATGATGCCCCAGAGTGTCACAATGGCCTCCTGGGTTCTGCACTTTAAGAATGCCCCCTTGGTCCTTTAGAGCCCCACATGTCACTATTGTGCCCTTGTTTCCATGAGGCCCTGCAGTGCCATCATGGTCCTTTGGTTCAACGAGGCCCCATGTGTCACAATGGTCTCCATGGTTCCATGATGCCATGATGCCCCATAGCATAGGAATGGTCTCCTTGGTTCCATGGTGTCACAATGGCCCCTTTGTTCCGTGGAGCCCCACAGTGTCACTGTGGTCCCCTTGATTCCATAAGGCCCTGCCCTGCTACAATGGTCCCTTGGTAACAATGGGTTCTGAAGGGTCATAATGGTCTCTGTGGTTCCATGAGGCCCTGCAATATCCCAATGGCCCTTGGTTACAAGGGGTTCCAAAGGCTCATAATGGTCTCTGTGGTTCCATGAGGCCCTGTAATATCCCAATGGACCCTTGGTTCCAAGGTGGCCCACAGTGTCACAAGGCTGCCTTAGTTCGACAAGGCCCTGCAGTGCTGTAGTGGCCCCTTGGTTCCATGAGGCAAAGCAGCATCAGAATGGCCCCTTGGTTCCATGGAGCACCACAGTGTCACCATGGTCCCATTGGCTCCACTGGGCTCCACAGTGTAAAAATGGACCTTTGGTTCCATGAGGTTCCACTTCATCTCAGTAGACTTTGGTTCCATGAGGTTCCTCAGTGTCTCAATGGCCCCTTGGCTCCATGTGGCCCTGCTGTGCCACAGTGCCAGGTGGTTCCATGAGGCTCCACATGTCCAAATGGTCTCCTTGGTTCTGTGTAACCCTACAGAGCCACAATGGACCCTTGGTTCCATGAAGCCCTACTGTGTCACAATCAAAATTTGATTCCATAAGTTTCTACTCTGTCAACAAAGTCTGAGTCCTGAAGTATCACCATGGATCCTTTGTTCCATGAGGTTCTATAGAATAACATGACCACCTTGATTCCAAAAGGTTCTGCAGTGTCACAATGGACCCTTGGTTCCATGCAGCCCCACACTGTCACAATGACCCATGGTTCCATGAGCTTCCATACTGTCAGCAATGATCTCCTGGGTTCCATAAGGCCTTGCTCTGATACAATGGACTTTTGGTTCCATGGGGTTCCACTGCATCACAACGGACCCTTTGTTCCATGGGGTTCCAAGTGTCACAGCTGGATCCTTTGTTCTGTGAGCCTCTGCTGCCACCAAATGGCCAAAATAACAGAATAAGTCTAATTTGGTGTCTAAGAGAGCATTTACTCAGGCCTGAGGTGCAGTGGGTGATAACTACTTACATGGACAGGTGATTCTACTAGTGTATAGCTTATATACAGTCACTATGTGCATATTAAAATTTACCCATTTCCATAAAACCCACTCCAAGTTCCCAGATTCAGTCCTTGCTTTTTCTATCACTGCATTCTTGAGCCAGATGTCTTCATCTACTCTTCCACCCATTCCTGCTGGGTAAGCAGCTCCTGCATCCCTTGTTCCTGTGCTGAAAGTTCACAGGCACAGTAAAAATTGAATTAACCCTTTTGATATCAAGCTCAAGGCTTTGTGTGGGCAGGCAGAGGCAGGCACGAGGCAGAGCTGTCAGCAAAGGAAGGGCCCAGCCAGGTGGGGCAGCCAGGGGATGCCGACAGCCTGCAGGGATGGAGGCACAGGTTTGCTCAGCACCAGAGACACCTTTCCCTTGCTTGATCCCAACTGTCATCACTGCCACAAGTGTTATGCTCTACCTGGAACCTGGGGTCACTTTCTCAGTCTAGTCCTTCAATGGGACCCATTACCCCTTCAAGAAAACTTCAGTGTTTCAATCACTTTTTGAGTTCTTGAGAAGTTTTTTGAGCACGCTCTAAGGGTCTGTGTCTGATGCAAAATGCACCAAATCCCCAGAGGGTCATTAAGTCCCTGTGCTGTGTCTGTGCTGCTGAGCTGGGCCGGGCTCCTGGCCCAGAGGCAGCTCCTGGCAAGGGCAGAGCTGCAGAGAGACAGCTCTGGCCAGGAGCAGCTCCTGTGCACAGCCCAGCAGGGCTGGGACGCTGCCAGGGCCCCTCAGGGACACCAGCAGGGCACAGACAGAGCTCACAGGGGCTCAGCACTGGCAGGGGCTGTGGCATGTCCCCGAGGGGGCTGTGTCACAGCAGCACCTCTGGGGCTGTGTCACAGAGGCACAGAGCAGCTGGGATGTCAGCAAGGGGCTGTGTGACAGCACAGAGTGGGCTGTGTGAGGTCACAGATTGGGCTGTGACATCCCAGAGTTTGTTGTGTGAGGTCAACAAGCAGCTACAACATCATAGAGGGGATTCTGTGACATCAGAGAGCTGGCTGTGACATCATGGCATGACTGTGTGACACCATAGAGCTCTGTGAGGTAAAAGCGTGTGCTATCACATTACAGAGTGTCAGTTTGACACCACAGGGTGGGATTTGTGACATCACTGAGGTGGTTGTGACAGCACAGAGCTGGCTGTGACATCACAGAGTAGAGTCTGAGGCCAGAGCGTGGATTCTGCTGTCATAGAGGGTGGTTCTGTGACATCAAAGAGTGGGTTGTGACATCACTGGGTGTCAGAGTAACATCATAGAGGAGGCTGCGACATCACAGAACAGACTGTGACATCACAGGGTGAGTTTTTGACATCACAGTTGGTTGTGTGACATCACAGAGGTGGCTGTGGGACAACAAAGAGGGCTCTGTGACATCACAGGGGCTGTGTGACATCACAGATGGCTGTGTGAGGTCACTGGGGAGGTCACTCTGCCCCGGCCCCCCTCACAGCTCCCCCCAGAGCAGTCCAACCCTGCTCGTGCACAGCGGGGTCCCCTGTCCCCCCGGGTCCCCCCGCCCCCGGCCCCGCAGCCTCCCCCAGAGGATGTTCCACGAGATCGACCCCAGAGCCTGACACGGGGACGGGGGGACAGGCCCCTGGGGGTGGCACAGGGGGACAGGGACCCCCCGGCAGGGTCCCCATGTCCCCCAGGGCCAGAGCCTGGGCCAGGGCTCCTTCACCCTGCTACCAACAAGGGCTTGGGAGCGCTGAAAAATCCCCAGCAAGGGAGCAGCAAAAACCAGATTTAATATTAAGGGACAGCAGCACAAAGTTCCTTGGCAAGAGTCACTCTGCTCCTTACTGGACACTTCAGGCACATCAATGAAACAAAGCAACAACAAAACCAAACCAAATCCAGGCAATCAAACCAGAAATGAATCGAGAACTGCCCCTGTGCATGCGTATGTGTGTGTGACACAAGGACAGTGAGGGCAGGGATAAAAGGAATACAGCCTAAAAGCTTAACAGAGCTTAAACTTAACAGGACTTAACTTATACCTTAACCTTAACTGATACTTTCAACTTCACAATTTAGCACAAGAACAGCAATTAGTATTTAAACTAACTTAAAACATAGGACTTAGCAATTTAAGAGAGGAATAACATTTAATATTCAACTTAGCTAATAAATTAAATTAAACTTAACAACTTAGCAAAAGAACAACTTTTAGCAGCATTTAACTTAGCTTAGACCTTGTGACTTAACCTTACTTACTGATATCTGGATATCTGACTGACTCAGCTATCCAAGGCACTCAAGCCCCTCAGAGAGCAGCATTTCTGCCACATTTCCCCAGCACAGGCACTCCTGTGTGAACACAGACACAAAGATTCAGTGCAGGGCACCTGTAAGAAATTCCCCTGAGGGCAGGAAATGCTCCCTGTGGATCCTTTGGCATCTCCCCAGCGGGTGAAGGGTTGAGCCTGGAGGAGTGGGGGGATCGGCCCAGGCTCTGTGGTTGTTCAGGATCCCCGAGTGCAGCAAACGGGAGAGTTCCCGGCTGGGAGAGGCCCCACTCAGAGGGAGTGGCTGGCCCAGGAGAGCTCCAAGGGCTCCTTTTGGAGCGCTGTTTGCAGGGCCCCAAGAGAGGGGCTTCAGTCCCAGCAATGGCTCATCCTGGCCGCACTTGGCATCAACAGCTTTCTTTGGCAGTGTGAGAACAGGGATGTTGTGCCACGGAGGGAACAAAACCAGTTCCCAGGGCTGCTCCTAGAGAAACCAGGAGCTGGTTGGGCAGCAGCAGTGCCTGGAGCAGGCAGTGTTTGTGATGAGCTGCAGAGGAGCTGAGCCCAGGGGCTGTTGGCCAAGGCCGAGGCCCAAGGAGCATTTCTCAGCTGGCAGGGTGGCCTGAGAAGGGCAGGGGGGATAATTCACCCTCTCAGTGAGCTCCCAGTCACTCCCAGTATTTCCACATCCGTGCTCCAAGTGCTGCTCCCAGCCCTGATCCGTGGGGATGGGAATGTCCCGCTCCCTTGCCAGGGCAGGGTCACACCTGAGCCAGGTCTGCAGGGCAGGACCTTGCCCTGCCCACAAGCCCTGTCCCAGCTGCAGGATCTGCTTCCCATCGGCCTCTTCCTCCTGCGGCCCCAGCCCAGCTCGGTGCTGAACAAAGGGGCTGGGCCGGGGCCATCCCCCGGCAGGGGCTGCTCACCCCCTCTGCCCCCTCCCCAAATTCCCTCTGGGGCAGCAGAGCTGGGGCAGGAGCCCTGTGGGGAGGGCCAAGGGGGTGACACCGGCATGGGAGGGTCGGACATGGCCGCTGGGGATCCCCCCTCACTTCCATGGTGCCAGGAACACAAACCCCTCCACGGAACCCCTGTCCCCAGCAGCACCTTGTGCGCAGGGTCTGGGGGCAGCTCTGGGGGTCTGGGGGGTCACAGCTGCCCTAAAAGCCCCTCCCAGCCACACAGTTACTGCAGCTCCATCAAACGACTCCACAGATCCCTGCTGCCCCCCACACCCCAAACCACTCTGTGCAATAGAAATGGCCCCAAGATCCATCAAAACTCTTTCCCACCTCTCCCAAGACCCACCCAAGTTCTCTCCAAGTCACACTGGCATTCCAGAACTCCCAACACTCTCCCACAGACCCCTCCAAAGCCCCCTTAACACCCTCCCAGCACCACAAATGGAGCCAAGAGCCACCAAAACCCCTTCCAATCCTCTCAGGATCCCCTAAACTCCTTCCCAGCCCCCCGTGGCACTGACCAGGAGAGGTTTGTGGACAGGAACATCCACAGCTGGGAGCAGCTCAGGCACTCTAGCAGCGTTTTAGGCTCTTCCATCCCTTTGGGCTCTTCGCAGAGGCTTAGTTAAGTTAGAGGGAGGACTGCAGAGGGGGATGAGGGATGCCAAGAGTGGGATTTTGGGGACTGGCTGTTCCTCCTGCCTGAGTCCATCTCTAGAAGTCACCAGGTGTCTGATGTCCATAAAAACCTCCAGACCACCAAGATTCAGCCACCCTCAAAAAAACCCAAACCACCAAGATTCAGCAAGAAAACCCCAAACCACCAAGATTCAGCAAAGAAACACCCACCAAGGAGTTCCCCTCTCTGGTCTCCCTACATTGGGGTTCAGGGGCTCCCTCCTGTCTGGGCTCCTGCAGCCCCAGTGTATATTGGTGTCCCCTCTCTCGGGGCTGCTGGGGCTCCTGGCAATGCCAGAGGTTCCTTCCCTGGGCTCCCCAGGTGGGGTCAGAGGGGCTCCAGGGGTGCCGCCTGTGCGGGGTCCCCGTTTCAGGGCCCAGGGTACCCAAGGGTGAAAAACGCCAACCACTTGTTTATAAAATCTTAAAAGTTTAATAGTAATAAAATGGTTATAAAAATAGCAATATAATAAGAGTAATAATAATTTGGACAATTAGGATTTAGGACAATATGAGACAACAGAAACAAAGAGTTACAGATGTCCAGGTACCTTTTTCTGGGCAAAATAAGCCCAAAAAAGGACACACTTTAACAGAGGATTAACTCTTAAAAACAATAACCTGTTGCATATTCATACACCTCATCCGTGATGCATAAATTCCATTCAAACACAGGATTCTGTCTGGTCAGTGTCAGCTTCTTCCTCTGAATCCTGGCAGCGTCTTCATGGCTGAGCAGGCAGGAAGAAATTAGTTTCTTCTGATAAGAGAGCAATAAATTCTCTTTCTCTGAAAGATTTAAGTGCCCTAGGGCTCCTTTGTGGTGTGAGTACCTCATTCCTTTCTTAAAAAAATATTTCACATACATAGTTTCTATTTTAACATTATGTTATAACCTAAACTATACTTACCACACAGCTTAAAAAAAATTATTACAGCATAACTTTCTAACATGACACACATAATATTCATTTTAATATTCTCAAAGAGCCAATTTTAAAATACGCATTTTTCACACCATGGCTCTCCCTTGTCCATGGTCCCACCATCTCCAGGCTGCCGGGGTTCCCTTATCCGGGCTCCCCCTTATCGGGGTGTCCGACCCCGTAGGCTGCAGAGGCTCCCCCAGCTCCGGTGCCCCCTCTCCGCTGTGCCAGCCCCAGCCCGCCGGGCCCGGGCCATCCCCCTGCTCCGGGCTGACGGGCTGACGCTGCAGCGCCTGCCCCGGGCAGCCCGACTTCCCCCGGGAGGGGCCCCTGCACCCCCGGCCCAGCGATGGGGCTCTGCTGGCACCAACACCGGGACCCCCAAAATTCTGCCGGGCCGGAGCCGCCGAGGGGTGCCCGGCCCTTGGCACCCTTGGCTATAGATACAGATTGCAATGTTGGCTTTGTGCAAATATTAACATGGATTCTGCATGGGTGTGTTAAAATAACTTGGTTATAAAGATACAGTTTTTATTTCTGTTGTAATTACAAGCTTAGACATAACAGTGAAATAGCTGATATAAGTATCCTTGTGTTACAATGCCTGCTTGGATGGGATAACATCCAATGAACATGAGATGAAGACACCTGGTACAGATGTGCCAGCCATCAGCACTCACTGTCTGAAGGCAGTGTGGGCCGTGGCCAAAACTGAAGATGATGATAAAAAAGGACCAAAACCACAACCAAGGCATGTGCATGCTCTAAAAAGGTGGAACCGAGGAGGAGCCATGCTAAACAGTTCTTGGAATATGGAAACTAGTTTGGGAAAAAAGTTTACTATGCAGGAGTGTCCATGAATATGCAACAGGCTGATGGAAGGAAAAGGTATTTAAGGGATATCCCGAAGATAACAGGGTGGTCTTGGTTCAGTGCCAAGATGCACCCGGCCGTAATAACCTTTGCTCCATGCTCCCCTTGACCTTTATTAAACTCTTTGAATTTTCCCAGGAGAGTGACCGTGTTTCTCCCAGCCCCGAGCAGAGAGCTCTGCCCGGGGGCTCCGGGCAAAGGCAGCGGCGCTCGGCAGCGGCCCCAGCCCGCCCAGCCCCGGGCATTGCCCCGCACCGGGACAAAATCCTGCCCGAAGGAGCCCTTGGAATGCCCGCCCGCGGCTCCTCCGCGGCCCAAAGCTGCCGGTGCTGCCCCCGGTGCTGCCGCAGCCGTGGCTCCGGACAAGGGGGGCTCGGCGGGACCCCCGGGCCGGGCCCCCTCCCAGCCGTGCCCGCCCCGGGGCTGATGCTCGGCCCGGGCTCTCTCGCTGCTCCGGCTCCCGCACGGCCCCGCTGGGAGCGGGCCCCGAGCGTCTGCCCGGCCCCGGGCCAGTGTCCATGGCCGGGCCCTGCCCGGGGCTGCGGCCCCTGCCCGCCCCCGGCACAGCCTGCGGCTCCAGCGCAGCTCCCTCCAGCCGGGCACTGAGGGTTCCAGCCAGGAACAACATTCCGGTCATGGCATCTCTGCTATCTCAGCTCACATGGGCACAACATCCCGGTCACGGCATCTCTGGTGTCCCTGCTCACGTGGTGTGAAAAATGCATGTATTTTATGACTGGCTTTTTGCAAATATTAAAATCAATATTATATGTGTTGTGTTCAAAAGCAATGCTAAATGAATTTTCTTAAGTACTGCATTAAATATAGTTTTAGGTTATAAAAATTGTTAAAATAGAAACTATGCTATGTAAGATGCTTTGTTTAAAAGAAAGGACTTGTAGCGAGATAGCAGCCGCAAGACACCTAGATCTTTCAGAGAAAAAGAATTTATTGCTCTCTTATCAGAAGAAACAAACTTCTTCCTGCCTGGAAGGCACGGTTAAGATTAGAGGAAAGAAGTTAACACTGACCAGACAGAATCCCGTGTTTGAATGGAATTTATGCATCATGTATGAATATGCAATGGGCTATTGTTTTTAGGGTTAATCCTTTGTTAACGGGTGTCCTTTTTCGGGCTCGTGCTGCCCAGAAAAAGGTACCTGGATGTCCGTAACTCTTTGCTTTTATTATCTCAGATTGTCCTAATTCAATTTGTCCAAATTGTTATTACTCTAATTCTGTCACTATTCTTTTTAACCATTTTATTACTATTAAACTTTTAAAAATTTTAAAAACAAGTGACTGGCGTTTTTCACAATTTGATAGCAGAGGATGGTTTGCCGGCCAGGAGCGGGCTGGCTCTGGGGCAGAGCTGCCGGGGGGCTCCCAGACTGTCGGGGTCCCGAGCCCAGGATGGCAGCATCGGCCCGGGAAGTGGGCCGAGAGAGAGAAGAAGAGAGAGAGAGAGAGAGGGCAAAAGAGACCCAGGGCAGCCCCCAGGGTCCCCATGCCCGGGGCTGCTCTCCCCGGCTCCGGCCCTGCAGCCAAGGGGCCGCACCGGGGGAAGGGCCAAGAACAGCACTGACAGCAAGGCCGTGAAGAGAGGGGGAGAGGGGCTAGCACTCAAAGATAAAATCAAAGCGGAGATTGATGACTCTCCAAACCTCACATAGCGGTTTGTTTTTCTTAAGTAAGAAGTTTTTTGGGTTTTTTTTCTTTTGTGTATTTTGTTTGCTGTTAATGAGGTGGTTTTTTTCCTGAAGAAGAAGACGCTGCTGTAGAGAAAGCTTTTAGCTAAACCCAGAAAGTTTAGGAGGAAATCAAATAGTAAAAGTTAATGCAGTATTATCTTTCTTTTATTACTATGCTATTAAGAAGTCCTTTCCAGGTACTACTGAAGCAACAATCAAAATCACGGAAAGAGAGTGAATTCATGCCAGCAGAATCAAAGGACTTGTGAAGAAACCTGAAAAATGGACTATCACATTTAAACTGGGTGATACCAAACTGACTTTCCAATGGAGACTGAGTGGTAATAGTTTGAGAAAACCCAAATGATCCAAGAAATGTACAAAGAATAACACTGAATTTAGAAATAAGGTAATGCTTATATCACTGGTTTTGAGCACTGCCTGAATAAAACATCTCCTTGGGGGAGGAATACCTCAGATAGAAAGATCAAGAATGTTTTTGTATTCTGACCTTAGCCTGAGAATTGTACAGGGGAGAAGGGGAATTACCATTTCCATTACTATACTTTATTTGATTCATTCCAATACTAGACATGCTAGCTGGGTTATAAGTAAATGCTTATATTGTGAGAGTAATTAGTATTGTAGTTCACAAAATTTATGCTCTTATTGCAAAAAATGTTAAAGCAATAACTTTGTTTTGTGGATGGGAATTATTAGTGCCTGTTGAATGAGAGATACCTGAGGAACAGTAAGAGACCACAGTTAAAGGGCGTCAAAAACAATTTGCCTAGCAATTAGTTAAGACAAAGCGACAAGAAAATAGAGGGCAAGACCAGATTGGCCTCTGTATTTCGCCACCGAGAAGATCAAATACACCTGCTGTGGGTTGCAGCCTCACAGGCATGGGAGGTGGGAGCATAAGCCGTACTGGCCCTCTGTTATTCCTGTTTCTGGCACTCATTTGTTGCCTTTTCCCTTTCGGGATACCAGCAGGATTGTGTCACAAATGCTACAGAACGCATCACATAGAAAGAAACCAAAGTTCCTCCTTTATTACACACACCTATGTCAACAGCCACTGTTATAACCCATCCAAATTAAGAACTTGTAGGCAAAACAGAGTAAATTATTGGATTACAAGAAATTTAAGAAAAAGTGGTAATAATTTGGAATTGAATGTCGAAAAGGAGAGAGATGGATTTGTTTTAAATTTAATCTTGAAGATACGGTTCAAGATTTGGTAAAAAAACAATAAATGAAAAGCTAAAACCAGCACAGCAATCTAACTCTGTATTGACTCCAAATTATCTGTTGAATTGTATTACAAGACTCCAAGCAGTTACAGAAATGGTAGCAAATAAGGCTGCCCAGGCATTAGAGTTAATATTAAGCCAGTTAAGCCAAACAAAAACTGTAGGGTATCAAAATAGGTTGGCTTTGGACTATTTATTGGCCAAAGAAGGGGGTGTTTGTGGTAAGTTCAATATATCAGATTGTTGAAAATTGATGACCACAGAAAAGTCATTCTAGCAAAAGCAAAAGAAATCAAAGAAGAAAAATATATATGCATATAATAACCCAGGTACCAACCCAAAAATTAGAAAACAATGTTAAAATCTAGCTGGTGAGGTAATGTATTAGAAGAAATTAAGATCTTTCATTTTGCGTTACAACTGTTTTTGTATTTCTTCCTTGTGTAATCCCGTTTTATTTTGCCAGCATAGGCCAGAAGATACAAATAGATAAGAAATATTGCTCAAGCCAAATGATTTACAAAGAATAAGAGTGGGAATTGTGAAAAATGCATGTATTTTATGATTGGCTTTTTGCAAATATTAAAATGAATGTTATATGTGTTGTGTTAGAAAGCAATGCTGAATTAATTTTCTTAAGTACTTAAGTACTTATAGGAATTGTTAAAATAGAAACTATGCTATGTAAGATGCTTTGTTTAAAAGAAAGGACTTGCAGTGAGATAGCAGCTCCAGGACACCTAGATCTTTCAGAGAAAAAGAATTTATTGCTCTCTTATCAGAATAAATGAACTTCTTCCCGCCTCGAAGGCGCTGTTAGGATTAGAAGGAAGAAGCTGACACTGACCAGACAGAATTCTGTGTTTGAATGGAATTTATGCATCATATATGAGGTGTATGAATATGCAACGGGCTATTGTTCTTAAGGGTTAATCCTTTGTTAACGGGGGTCCTTTTTCGGGCTCGTGCTGCCCAGAAAAAGGTACCTGGATGTCCATAACTCTTTGCTTTTATTATCTCAGATTGTCCTAATTCAATTTGTCCAAATTGTTATTACTCTAATTGTGTCACTATTCTTTTTAACCATTTTATTACTATTAAACTTTTAAAAAATTTAAAAACAAGTGATTGGTGTTTTTCACACATGGGCACAACCAGCTACTGCTGAGGCAACCCCAGCTCCCACTGAAGGCTTCCCACCCAAACTGCTGCCTTCAGCTCTGACACACCATCCAGGAATCCAAGAGCAAAGCTGAAATCTGATTAGAGAATCTTGCAAAATCACATCCCAGAACATTTTGCTATAAAATCACAAATGTTGACAGAAGCTGAGAAAGCCAACAACATTAGAAAACAAGCTTCCAGCACTGGGACTAGAAGAGCTCAGGCAATCCGTTTGATTGGAATGAGCCCTCTCTTTCTGACATGTGAGCAATGCCATGGAATTTCCCAAACCAGGGAAATAGGGAGCCCAGGCAGCAGCAGCTTCACACACAGCAATGACACAGAACAGGGCAGGGCAAGAGGCTGACAGAATTATAACTTCTACTTGCAATGAAGAACTTTTGTTTTGAGTTCTACTATAGCCACTATTTAAAGAGTCAAAAATACTAAAAAATATTAGTAGTAATAAAAATAATAGCTTAATGTTAATAGCAATAATAGTCACAATAGCAATAAGAAGAATCAATAATGGTAATAAAAACCCTGCCATGCTATACTTGGTTTGCATGGCCAGGTTTTGGTAAGGGGAGCTCTAGGAGCGCCTTCTGTGAGAGGCTGCTGGAAGCAGCTGCTCCTCTGTGTCCCACAGTCAATTCCAGCCAGCTCCAGGATGGAGCAGCCGCTGGCCAAAGCTGGGCCAGTTGGAAATGGTGGTGACATCTTTGGGGTGAGAGATTTCAGGAAATGGGTGATGGTGTAGGTGTGAGTGTGAGCAGGGAAGAGCAGGGTGAGAACACTGAGAGGAACAACTCTGCACAGCCCAGGGCAGGATGGGCAGCAGGAGGGGCAGGAGCTGCTCCAGGGGCTGGAGCTGATTGCCCTGAGATTCCCTGGGCAGCCCCTGGGGAGGCAGCTGGGCCCCTGCAGCCCATGGAGGGCCCGGAGAGCAGAGATGCACCTGCAGCACCTGGAGGAGCCCGTGCTGGAGCAGGGGGGGCCTGAGCAGGGGCTGTGACCCCATGAGAAACCTGTGCTGGAGCAGGGACCAGGCAGGGGCCTGCAAACCCTGCAGAGAGGAGCCCATGCTGGAGCAGGGTCCTGGCAGGACCTGTGAGCCCATGGAGGGTGAGGCAGCTGCAGCACTTTGTGAAGAGCTGCTGTCCCTGAGATGAACTCACCCTGGAGAAGTTCATGGAGAAGTGTCCCCAGGAGGGCCACAGGAGGGGAACAACTCCTCTCCCCGAGCAGCAGGAGAAACAACAGGTGATGAACTGAGCAGAGCCCCCAGTGCCTGTCTGCCTGCACCACTGGGGGAGGAGGCAGAGCTGGGAAGGAGGGAGGGATGGGCAGAAGGTGTTTGTGAAGCTTTATTTTACTTCTCACTATCCTGATCTGGAGAGAAATACATTCAACTAACTAATTTCTCTCTAATGTAAAACTAACTGTTTTGCCTATGATGGCATTTCCTGGGTGATCTGTCCCAGTCCTTTTGTCAAGCCATGAAGCCTTCATTCTATTTTCTTTTTCTTTTTTTCTTTTTCTTTTTCTTTTTCTTTTTCTTTTTCTTTTTCTTTTTCTTTTTCTTTTTCTTTTTCTTTTTCTTTTTCTTTTTCCTCTCCTCTCCTCTCCTCTCCTCTCCTCTCCTCCCCTCCCCTCCCCTCCCCTCCCCAGCCCTGCTGCTCCAGGGGATGTCACAGCCCCTACAAGTGTCCCCAGTGTGGGAAGAGCTTCTCCCAGAGGTCAGCCCTGACCCAGCACCAACGCAGCCAGCACTGAGGGAAGCCCTGGGAGTGTCCCCAGTGTGGGCACAGCTCAGTGCGCTGCTCCAGCTCCATCCCCACGGGAGGATCCGCGCTGGATGACCCCCAGTGACCCCGGTGGGCAGAGCCCGTGATCCCTGTTGGGAAGACACCTGGCTGGGGCTCCACATCCTCCTGGCTCTCCATGGCCTGAATTTTCTTTTCAGATCTCTTCATCTTTTCCAAACACCCAAAACCTGGGTAAAAACAAAGGTGTTGAACTAAGAGAAGGATGGGGACATGGGGGGCTGTTCCAGGGGATGTGGGGGATGCTGGGTCCAAGGGAGCTGAGGGTTCCTGGGAAGGACTTGGGGGTTGCTCAGGGCTTTGAGCACTCCAGGCTGAGCAGCTCCGGCTGCGCTGGGAGACCCTGGCAGAGGTTCTGGGGCAGCTGATCAAGGAGCCCCTGCCCTGGAACTGCCCCCGTGTGCCCCTGTCCCGCTTCCTGGTGTCCCCTGGAGTGGATGCCCCATTCCTGCTGTCACTCCCATTCACCCAGCCCGTTCCCATGTCCCCCCTATCTCGTTCACATCCTGGTCTCATCCCAGTCTGGACACCGTTCCTCTCCCTGTACTGTATTCCTGGTCCCTGTACCGTATTTCCAGTCCATTCTAGGTCCCCGGCCGTGTCCCCATTCCCGGTCCCTGTACCCATTCCCTCTCCCTGTTCCCGGTCAGTGTCCCCATTCCCCATTCCCATTCCCGGTCCCCATTCCCATTCCCATTCCCATTCCTTGTCCCCATTCCCATTCCCTGTCCCCATTCCCATTCCCATTCCCCATTCCCCATTCCCATTCCCTGTCCTCGTTCCCGTTCCCATTCCCTTTCCCCATTCCCATTCCCCAGTCCCCATTCCCCATTCCCCATTCCCCATTCCCATTCTCGCTCCCTGTCCCCTCTCACCGGACGCCGGCGCCATCGCTCAGGCCCCCCACCGGCCCTCACGCTACCGTGCAAACCCCGCGCTGCTCCCGCCCACCAATCCCAGCTCGCGATCGCTCCCTGATTAGCATAACCACGCCCCTTACTCCGTCCCCGCCCCCCGCCGGCTGCGGCCGCCTCCGGGCGCTGTTTGCTCCCAGTTCCCTCCCAGCGCTCCCAGTAAGAGCGAGACTGGCAGGGAGAGCGCTCCAGTTCCCTCCCAGCGCTCCCAGTAAGAGCGGCACCGGCAGGGAGAGCGTTCCAGTTCCCTCCCAGCGCTCCCAGTAAGAGCGGCACCGGCAGGGAGAGCGCTCCAGTTCCTGCCCGCTGCTCTCACCATCGCTCCCAGTGCTCCCAGTATCGCTCCCAGCCCCGCGGGTCGGGGCCGCTTTGGAATCCCCCAGGGCAGAGAGCGGCTGCTTTTGGGTGCCGGCACTGCCCGGGCCGGGCTGGGAGCGGAGCAGCAGCAGGAGCGGGAGGGAGAGGAGGGACAGAGGAAGAGGAAAAGGAAAGGAAAAGGGAAAGAGAGGAGCGGGAAGCAGAGGAAGAGGAGGGCCAGAGCAGGAGGAAGAGGAGCAGCGGAGGAGCAGCCGCAGCACCAACCCCACGCGGTTCCCCCGTTCGGGCCGCGGCTGCCCCGGTTCCGCCCCTCCGGAGCCCGCAGGTGAGCGGGGGGGGGGAGTCGCCCCCAGCCCATGGCGGGGGGGTCTCCGGGAGGGATTTTTGGCGGGGCGGGGATGTTTGGATCGTGCAGGAGCCCAAAGCCGAGCGGGAAATGGCCCTGCAGGGATCTCGGGGGGTCCCCGGGGCGCTGGCCCGGTACCGGCAGGGAGGGGGCGATCCCGGCTCTGGGGATCCCCGGGAGAGCCGGGGGGAACGCGGAAGCCCCGGAGCGGGAAGAGCCCCGGAGAGGGGCGATCCCGGTGCAGAGGGACCCCCGGCAGCCGGGAGGGGTGCGGGAGGCTGGGGATGAGCGGGGTCCGGGCCCCCCGAGCCTGAAAGGGGCGCTGGCTTCTCCAGCTGCCCTTGGGCACCGGGACTATCAAACCCAACACGCTCAGCACTTGTTTTGCTCCCCAAACCAGGACTTCCCATTCCCAAACCTTCGCCAGGTGGAGGAGGAGGCTGCGAGGAGGAGGAAGATGCCCCAGGACCCCCAGGCAGGTGAGGAGGAAGTCAGTGCCCCTTTTCCCCTCTCTCCTGCTCCATCTCCCAGCCCAGCGTGGCCCCCGGCTGCAGCACAGCCCCACTGCTGATGCTGTGCAGCCAGGGATGCACTGGGGGGATCTCCTTCCCCTCCCTGTGGCACAGAGGCAAATCCCATCCTCTCCTTGTCCTTCCTCCCCCAGGGAAGGAGCTGAGGATGGAGACCAGGGCGGACAAATCCCCACGGCAGAACCTCTTGGCAGAGGCCGTTTTGAGCAGCTCCACAGGACAGGAATCCAATGGGAAGGAAAAGTCCCAGAGATCTCACACAAGGAGGGGCTGCAGACGTGGATCACAGGGATCTGAGGAGGAAAGACCCACCCTGTGCCAGGGAGGCGGCTGGAGCTTGGAGCTGGGGGTCCCTGAGCAGCTTCAGGATGGGGAGAAGCCCCACAAGTGCTCAGAATGTGGGAAGAGCTTCAGCAAGAGATGCCACCTGACCTACCATTATAGAATCCACACTGGGGAACGGCCCTACGAGTGTGGACAGTGTGGGAAGAGCTTCAGCCACAGCTCCAGCCTGATCCGCCACCAGCACGTCCACCCGGGGAAGCGGCCTTACGGATGTCCTGAGTGTGGGAAGAGCTTCAGAGCCAGATCCAGCCTGATTTTCCACCAGAGGAGCCACACAGGGGAAAAGCCCTATGAGTGTGACAAATGCAGCAAGAGCTTTCAAAGCAGCTCCAGCCTCCTCCTGCACCAGCGCACTCACACCGAGGAGAGGCCCTTCCACTGCCCCCACTGCGGGAAGGGATTCAGGCACAAGCACAGCCTCCTCAGGCACCAGCTCATCCACTCCGGGGAGAGGCCCTATGAGTGTCCCAGGTGTGGGAAGAGCTTCAGTTTGAGGTCCAGCCTGATTATCCACCAGAGCAGCCACACGAAGGAACGACCCTATGAGTGTGGGGAATGTGGGAAGAGCTTTGCCTACAACTCCAGCCTGATCCGCCACCAGAAGATTCACACGGGGAGAGGCTGTACGAGTGTGATAAATGCAGGGAGAGGTTTAAGACCACCTCCAATCTCCTCCAGCACCAGCGCATTCAACACAGAGGAGAGGCCCTTCCGCTGCCCCAACTGTAGGAAGGGCTTCAGGGCGAACTCCACCCTCATCAGACACCGGCTCATCCACACTGGAGAGAGGCCCTATGAGTGTTCCCAGTGTGGGAAGAGCTTCAAGACCAGCTATGAAGTGACTGCCCACCAGCAGAGCCACATGGGGTGTGGAGAGCCTGGTTCAAGCATGGCTTAAAGAAAGAGGCCATGACGGTCTGCTGCTTTACAGCTGCCCCCTACTTTCCCTACAGCTGATGGGAAAGTAGGGGGCAGCTGTAAAGCAGCAGTTCCCAGGCTTGATTTTGTAAATAATTAGGCTCTCAAGCACCACTTTATAAACAATAAGATTCTCAGACAGTCTTCCCATAACAGGCAAAACATTCTGTCCTTGGGCTCTCTGGGAACAGATAGCTGCTCTGGGAACAGATATGAAGGTTTTGAGAACTTTTCATATCACAGTGAGAACGCTGGTCCTGTTTTCAGTGAACAAACCACAGGTGTTGTAAGACAAAAGGAGGGGTTAGAGTTTTCTCTGTAGCCTATCGTGAGCTTGAATTTTGCAATATGCATGAAGTTAATTAACACTGTTATATAAAGTGGCTGATTTGATCAATAAATCGGAGTCGATGCTGATCAACAACAAGATGGGTTGGCTCCCTTCGCTTTCAACAATGGGGGAACAGCCCTACAGGTGTGGGGAGTTGTGGGATCTCAGCACCTCAGGATGGAGGTGCAGAGAGGCCGAGACCATCCTTGGGGGGCTCGGGAATCCTGGAATGTTGCCAGAAGTGTCTGGTGGCAGGATTTTGATCCTACACAGGAGATGAGACCTGTATGAGGACTGGGAGGATCCCACTGGGTGAATGGTGAAGGGATAAGTTAGTTAAAGTGTAAAACACAGGGTTTAGGATTTTGGTACAGGGGGGTCTAGAGAAGTAAGATGGAGGAATTGGGGCGTGTCCTGTCCTTCTTCTTCTTCTTCTTGGCCTCCATCTTCTGTGGTGGTGGTGGCACTTTGGGATTGGTCATTACTAGAAGTGCACAGGTTAATAAGAGTAGAAAGTATTGGAGAAAAATGATAAATATTGTACACGTAACTTAGGGTATAAAGATAAGTGACCGCCCGGGGGCTTGGGGAGTGTGCCCATGGCTGACTTGCTGTGCAGACCTCTGTTGGGCTGAAAGAAAATCTTTTAGATAAACAATTAATAAACACCAAGACCGAGACAAGATCAGAAGTCTCTCCTCGTCCTTTGAAGCGTCGGCTCTCCCAAGGCCATCCCTGGGCCTTTCCAGGCCACCTAAACAGCAACAACGCAGAAAACTAACAGGGAGTGTGGGAAGAGCTTCAGGACGAGCTCGCACCTGACTGCCCACCAGCACATCCACAGCGGGGAGAGGCCCTACGAGTGTCCCCAGTGTGGGAAGAGCTTCTCCCAGAGGTCAGCCTTGACCCAGCACCAACGCAGCCAGCACTGAGGGAAGCTGTGGGAGTGCCCCCAGGGCAGGAAGAGCTTTATGTGCTGCTCCAGCTCCACAGCTCCATCCCTCATTGGAGGATCAGCACTGGATGATCCCCAGTGACCCCGGTGGGCAGAGCCCTGGTGACCTCTGGTGCCAGTGATCTGTGTTAGGAAGAGACCTGGATGGCTCCTGGCTCCCCATGAGCACCTGGACACATCCACAGACCAGCATCAGAAATCCATTGTGGAGAGCTGTCGCCCTGATTTTTTAAGATTTTCTAAGCCTTCTGATGTTTACATTCTTGTAGCAAACTTTCTCACACACTTCCTGTAAATAACTTATTGTTTTGCATTCTTTGATGGAGGAGGAGAAATTTGATGGACTGTTGGTTTTTCCAGAGTCATTGGAGAGGTGGGACTTTCCCCCTCTGATCCACTGTCACTTTTGGAAAACTATAAATGTTGGAGTCAGAAAATAAACTTTCCTTTTTTCACCTTGACAACAGTGGTATGTGCGCTCCTGTTGTTTTGTATCTTATAGCGACATTGAGCAGATTTGTTAACTTCTGACCCCAGAAAAATCTCACTTTTTGCGTCTTTTGGTGGCATCAAGTAACACTGGATGGCCTTGGAGGTCTTCTCCAACATAAATCCATCATTTTAATTCTCTCTGCCCCACAGGCATCTTCCACAACCAAATCAGGTGGGATTGGGGCAAAACCCATGACTTTGAAGACAGTTGGGTAGAAACCCCTCCAAAAAAGGTTCTTTCCACCCACCCAAGGACGTGGATGCTCTTCTGGCAGGGACACAGAAATCCTTTTGTTTTGGCCTTTAAATACAAAGGTTTCTGTTCATCCCTTTGAAAGCCCTGAAATTGGGGTAAAAATCAAGACATTGAACGTGCTTGGATGGGCACGTGTGGGGACACAGCCTTTGGTGGGGACCTGGGTTGGAAATGGACAGGGACATGGGGGGACACAGCCATGGATGGTGACATGGGAGGACATGAACATGGATGGGGACATGAACTGGGACAGCATCAGTGCCACCACCTGTGCCACCACATTGCCACCAGCACCTTCATCTCAGCCATGGCGCTGCCTGATGCAGTTCCTGCCACCACGTCCCCCCTGCTACCATTGTGGTGTCCCAGCCGAATGTCACCCCCCAGCAGGGCAGGATGGGAGCTTGTTCAGCTGGTGACAAGTGGCCCAGGAGTGAGTGACAGCCACCAGGGTGTCCCAGGGCCACCGCGCTCAGGGGACCCCAACTGCCCCTGGGGACAGGGCAAGGGTCAGTCTCACCCACAGGGGCCATGCAGGGCCATGCTGGTGTCACTGGAGGCGTCCTGGTGGCAGCATCCCCACAGGTGTGGTGACTTTGTCCCCTGGTGTGTGTCCTGCTGGCATCATGTCCATTATATGTTGGTGACCCAAGTTACATCATCCTGGTTCTCCTCCCCAGTTCCAGAATGTTCCCCACTCCCGCTTTCCCATTGGCTCCCGTTCCCTGCAGCTCCTCCCCTGAATCCCAGTTGGTTGTTGCCCTTTTGTGCCGCCTTTGCACCGCCCTTGTTCCCTCTGCCCATTGGCCCTCAGACCCAAAGTGTGGTGGTGTTTGCAGGGGCCCCAGGACAAGGGAAAACATGAGAATCTTGACTCCATGTTTCAGAAGGCTGATTTATTATTTTATAATATATTAAAAGAAAATGATGTATTAAAACTATACTCAAAGAATAGAAGAGAGGATTTCATCAGAAGGCCAGCAAGGAATAGAAAAGAATGATAACAAAAGCTCGTGACTCTCAAAGAGTCCGAGCCAGCCAACTGTGATTGGCCATTAATTAGAAACAACCAACATGGACCAGTCAAAGATGCACCTGTTGCATTCCACAGCAGCAGATAATTATTGTTTTTCTTTTCCTCTGAGGCTTCTCAGCCTCTCAGGAGAAAACTCCTGGCAAAGGGATTTTTCAGAAAATACCATGGCAGCACCAAAGCTCCACCTCCCTTGTCCCATATAAAACCCTGGATTCTGCTTTGTTCTTGGTTCTCTGTGCCTGGAGCCCTTGGGTGTGCTGGCCCATAAAGCACCACTGGAACTCCCAGCACGGATCCCCTCCCGCCTGTTTTCCCCTGAGCTGCAATCGCCACCGGCCTGGTGCTCGCTGGGGCATCCCTGCCCTAGAGGAGACGCTCTGGGTAAGGAAGTGCCTGGGGCTGGGATGGGCTCTGGGCGCTGCTTTGGGCTGGGGAGGCTGAACTTCCTTCCCAGGGGCTTCTCTGGGGCAGGGCTTGGGTTTGGCCTGGAAACAGAGGGAAGGTTCCAGGAGGTTTTTGTTCCTGCCCAGAGCCGAGGCCTTTCCTGTTCCTCATCCTGCCCTGGCAGTGAAGGGCTGGGGGAGCAGCAGAAAGGGGCAGAGACACAGCTGGGACAGGGACCCTGACTCGAGCCCAGGGCATTCCCAGAGCGTGTGGAAGAAGGATCAGTCTGGAAAGAGGGGGAAGGAGCAGAAAGGGGGGGATGCTGGCAGTGATGGCATTTGTGTCCCCAGGTCACCATTGCCTGGGCTGGAGCCCTGCTCACCTGGGCACGGACGAACACTCACCTGCCCGTGGGAAGCAGGGAATGAATTCCTGGCTTTGCTTCCTTGCACAGCTTTTCCTTCCCCCATAGACCTGTCTGTGCCTGAGCCCAGGAGTTTGGGCCCTTTGTCTCTCTCACTCCCTGGATTTTCCCCCATGGGTGCTCCAGGGAACTGGGCCTGAGGCCAGAGAGAGAGACAGGAGAGATGGAGCCGTGCACTGCTGCCATGGCCACAAGCAGGGCACCCTCATCCATTAATGAAATCACGCACAGACACGGGCAGATGTGATTTTACACCCTCCCCTGCTGTTTGCATTTCCTGCAAGCTTTCTGCAGTGTTGCTGGCAATATTTTTGTCCTTTTTCAGGTGATTGACACAGCACCTCACAGGACACACTCACAGGATCAGGAGAATTATGTGATATACCATGGATTCATGTCCCTAAAATTACCAAGGCTCTAATTGATTAGTTACTGTTTGAGTCTAGAAGTGGTCAGTACAAACTTCAATTTTTCACTTTCAGGTGCTCATGGGGAAAGCACAGCATATTCTTCCAGGTCTTTGCACAATATTTGTTAGCTACATACAATAACAAATCTCATTTACATCACTGTTCAACAGCTCAACATAGGGAACCCAAACTACTGGCCTATCCCTAAGACTACACAAACAGAATAAAACAAATATGTCTTGCTTCCCACTTCAGCTGCATTTGGGATTTTTGATCTTTCAGTGTATTTTAAGATGTACTTGTAGTTTTCCTGTTATGTCTAGGCTCTGAAGTAGTGTTTGTCATTGTTGTGAAACCAAGATTAATCAAGGATTAATACAGAAATAGATGTTCTAATCTATCCTTGCACTTCTGCTGGTCCCTAGGAAGGCTGGTGGGTGATTTCTGTCTGTGTTCAAATATTTAAAGCAACAACAAATAGTCCCACACTTTATATTTCAGATAAGCAATTTATTGGCATCTTAACATTGTTTTCACAATCTTATAACGTGTTTATTTTACTCCTTGTGAAGCTGAAATCTTTTTAAATACAAGTAATTCTACTGAAATTTTAGAAGTTTTAAAATCATTTTAACATACTGAAAAGCAAACAGTCTAAAAAGACAGGTGCAGGAAAAAGCAAAAAGACTTCAGGTAAAAGTACATACATTTAACAGCTACATTTCTGCCACTAAGTATTTATGTGTTAAGAAAAACAGAGTAAATTTAAAAGAACAGAAGTTCTTTAAAAGCAGAATTTCTAATGCCAGAAACAGCTTTGAAACAACTTTCTATGTAGTTCTATTTATTTCCAAATTTAAAATTGGCTAATTTGTGTCCCAACATTTTGCAGCACAAGGGAGGAAAGGTGGAAGATGCTCTGCAGGGGTTGCAGTTATGGATCTATAAAGTTTATATGTGTAAAGGAATGAACATAGTATTAACACTGAGTATGACAGAAAAACGCAACAAAGCACTAACTCTGAGAGAAAAACAGCCCTGCAAGCAATGCCAGGGCACTGGGCATTTCTGCATTTTAAGCAAAGAGCTTTACAGCATCTTTAATTTTCCTTTTCCTGTCCGTTTTGGAGAGCGCAGTCCAGCCCACCTGGCGCATTCTCCTCATGGTTTTGAGTTTCAGAGCAGAGCCTGGAGATTTCACACTGCATGGAGCTGGGCTCTGGGAAGGAAAATAAAGCCATCCTTTCGTTTCTGTAAACAATCTGATTAACTACTTGGTTTAATCTTAGGAAAGGCTAACATACCTTTTTTGGTGCTGTGGAATGTAATTGTGATGCTTGTGGATAATCTTTGTACAAATTTTTAAACATTTCTTCTTCCGAGACTATGCTCTAATTAATTAAAAGTTGAAAGTTAAATTAAAAGTTACTTAGTCACACTATATTAAAAGTACTTTTTCTTTCCGCCTAAGGATATTAAATTATGAAAAAGAAAAGATGTCATTATGACGCAAAACAGTTGAATAAAAAGAATGTTAATTATGTACATACAACTACGGTTCCAGGAAGAACCAATAAATTAAAAATATACACATAAATATTGGCTGGAATGTGGAAGCCCAAACTCTTTATTTCCATTCTCAGCCCCAGCAGTGAGCACAAAGAGCTGCTCAGCACACGATTTGTTCTCTGGCTCTTACCAGGAGCTCAGTGTGCTCAGAGCTGTCTGACTCAGTGTCCAGCTGCACAAGCACTTTCTGCTTTTTCCTGCTGCTCTGCCCTGCAGGCAGGTTTGTGCTTCTTCCACTCTGCATTTTATCCACTGGAGGAGTCTTTATAACACATGTCTGGGAAAGAAAATGTTTCTCTTTTTAGATTATATTTTATGGGGTAAGTATGGAATCTAAAGCCAAACTCAGGACTCAGTTTACAGTGTAAATGTCCAAGAATTCACCTGACAGAAATGGTGGAACTCTGATCTTTCCATCCAAACGTGGAGCAAATACCCAAACAAAGTGGGGAGGGGTGGAAATATCATTTTTTATACTATTTTTGTTGCCAAATGAGGAGAATGAAGAGGAAGCTATGGAAGAGCTGAGTTTCATGGCACATTGTATTTAAGTTCTCTGTGCTTATCTGCAGAAATTCAGGTTATTCTGAACTGTAGCCACTACGTTGGACTCTATCAAACATCAAAGAAAATAGGAACAAACAAAACTGCAGGAAAAGGCTTCCAGAGAAAGATTGATAGCTACATCAAGATTGGTGTTACTTAAAATAGTTTTTTCATTAGAAGTTAAACAGAGAAGCATTGAATGGTCCAGTGCAGTCCTTTTTTAGACAGATAACATCAAAATGGTGCTGGATTCCATTGTTCCAATGTGAGAACCTCAAGTGAACTCCTGGCAGGGAAGAAGGGTGAGTTCTGCCGTCAGGACTACTTTGATACTTTGACCATTTTTACAGCTGTATCAGCTTTTTTCTCTTCCATAGAGGAAAAGTGCCTTTACAAATGGACACTTGTAAGACTAAGTAAAACAATTCTAGAGACATTAAAAAATCAACAACTGAGCAACAAAAATTACACACTGGGAGCCCTTCCAGACTCTGCTGTCTAATATCTCCATGGGATGGTGTGACCCTTTAAAATCCCTTCTTATCCCAGGGGGGAAAAAAATCATCTACAGAGAAGTAAGAAATACAGGCAGAAAAATGCCACAAGAAAAATTCACTGTTAGGAGTTATAAAATATCAATGTTGGACTGCCCAAGGGGCTTCCTGTTTGGAAGAACATATTTTTTATTTTTATCTTTTTTATTTCAGGAATATAATTTGGAGAGTTTCTATTTTTTACATGAATAGATTCACTGTATAGATCTAAACAAGGTTTAGAAGTCAGGAACATAAGTTTGTATTTTCTATAATTTAAAAAGTTTGAAGTCAAAAGCATTCCAGTGTCTTTTGCTGAATGCAAATAAATTATCATGGCACTGCAATTGATTGTACACATATAAATACTACAAAATTCTAAAAGCAATAAAAAAGTTAAAGTTACCTTGTGCTTCTTTTCACTTTCAGCAATCATAGTGCCAGAGTGCTCTTTTACAAGATTCTCCTACAAAAGAGTTATGCGACAGCAAGAAAATATTTATTTGAATTCAGTTGTTAAAAACCTTCTTGCTGCCATTACAGAGCACAGTCTATAATCACAGACTGTTACAAAGTTCACACAAAAATATGACCAGGTTTGGTACAACCTCAGCATTCAAAAGTCACTAAAAAACCCTACAGTTTAGGGAACTTTTTTGCTTTAGCTAGTTAAAATTAACTAAAATAAAGGAGAGTTTTGTTTTGTTGTTTGTTTATTTATATATAATCTATAATCACAGACTGTTAAAAGTTCACACAAATCTATGACCAGATTTGGCACAACCCCAGCATTCCAAAGTCACTGTTTTTCTGTTCAGTTTCATTTCTTATCCAACTTCTCCCACAGCACAAGCCCAGGCCACAACTCTCACCCCCAGTGCTCAGGGAATAAAAAACTCCACCTTTTCTTCCATTTCTGCTTTCAGTTGTTCCTTAAGGGAGGACAGTTCCCGTTTCAAACATGACAGCTCATTTTCCTACAAACCATTAAATAAAGGACAGGGTTAACTCTGCACAGCCCAGAAAAAGGAAAACAGTCCCAGGTGAGACAGTAATTAACAGGGACACTCATTAGATACACAAGATAATTCTATGTGCTTTTCAGCCCTATACTTGAAGCTTTGCTTTAGCTTGTTTAACAAAGACTGAAGCACTGTAAGAAACAGGTACTTGATCAGAAGTGTTCAAGGTAATACCTTAAAACCCTTGAGAGAGCAGGGGTGAGAGGGCACAATCTAAATATTTAAAACAAAAGTTTCCTATTCAAAGTGGGGAGTCAGAACATGACACACTATCTGGAGGAGCAGACACAAACACACTGCCACTCCAATTTATTTTCAGAAACATTTGGAGTTTTTAGTGCCCAGAATAAGATCTGTTGCAGCGGGTTGGATGGGACTGCTACTGGTAAAAATTAAAAGCACACTGGAAGAGTTCCCAGAGAATGTCTCTGGTGGGAAAGACCCCAGAGCACAGCAGGAAAAGAAACTCTCTAAGCAAACTGAAAAAAGATTTTAGAAGTCAAAGAGTGACTGAAGATCACTCTTCAGTCTGATCTGTGTGTGGTTGGTGGGCAAGAGAGAGGGATTGGGAAAAAAGGTGTTTTAAAGTTTATTTTAATTCTCATTACTCACTTTTAATTCTATTAATAATAATTATTTTATACTATTTAAGTTTCAATCTGCTTTACCCTCAAAGTGTTTTTCCCCTAATCCTTATCTGAACTCAGTCCTTGAATTTTTCTTTCCCCTCCTCTGCTCAACTCTAGCAGAGAAAAATGACTGAATGTTTTTTTGTGTGTGTGCCTGCACTTAGCCAGTATAAAACCCCTACACAGGGACACAAGCCCCTTCACTGAATTATTGACCATTGCAAAGTGCTCCTTACCAGTGCTCTTTCTGATGAGAACTGCTTTTGCTGTTTCATTTTATATACTTTTAACTCTGCATCTTTTTCTTCAATCATTTTATCATATTCATTCTGTGTTAAAAAAACCAAACCAACAACAAACTCAAAACATGTGACTAAATGTTACAATTACAGAGTCTTAAAACATCATTTTTTTCAAACCAGGCCCTTAAGATTTAGAAAGAAAAGATTCATTGATGCTTCTGCAGAAACTGTAAAACAGGAAATGCTCAATTCAAGTATTATTTTGTGGACTGGCAGAGAGTGCTTTATTTCTGTGCAGCAATATCTGCTCAGCATTAAGAGCCAGCTGTGCCATCTCTATTAATGTATCTGCTAAAGATATTGCAAAATGAGGAATAGAAAGGTAAACTAAAATGTGTCAGGCTAAACTGCTGACAGTCACTATGTAACCTCGGAGAAAGAGGCCAAACTGATACTGAAAAATATTGCATTCACATGGTATCAAAGGAAGCCTGAATTGAAAAAAAAAATCTAAAAATCCCAGAAGTTTAGATGAATGGAATTTATCTGCCCATAGGAATGTGTTCATAATCTTCAAATGAATTTGATTTTAGATGATGCAAAGTGCAGCATGTGTTCAGCTTCCTTTTCCCAGACTCAGGCCTGTTTGTGCTTTTGAAAGGTCATTAACGTGGTGTCACAAGTTATAAACATGGTATTGACATGGTATCACCCATTGCAAACCACAGCAAGCAGGAAAATCTCTGACCTTGTGCTTTTCCATCAGTGCCACCATCTCAGTTATCTTGTGCTGACATCTGGCATCAGTTTCTCTCTGTATCATTGCAGTTTCATCACAAAGCAACCTCATCTTTTCTACCTGTTAGTAATAAATTGCATTTCATTCATCAATATAACAATATATTTCTTTTAAATCTTAATTTCTTCTTCCTCCTGTAGGTACAAAGTTTGCAGTCTCACTTGGGGTTTATTTGCTTTTAAGACCCCTTTCAAATCCCAGATCTTTTCTGGAGATTGTTAAAATGGGCAAGATCAAAGGTACAGCCATGGCAGGCAAGCTCTCTGCAAACGAAAAGGCCATTTCAAGCCCTCTGCCCTAACATTTCTTAGCATTGCCATAAAAAAAAGAGTGGGCAGAAAAATACTAATATGGGAGAAGTTATAATCTAATTTAACTATGCTGACTTTATACCAAGGGTGGAATTTCTTTGACCTATATCTTGAAAGAAAGAAGTCTTAATGGAGTTCTCATTTTCAAAGACATATTCAAATACTTCAATCTAAGCACCTAATGTACTAAAGCTTTGCTCACAGGGATTCACAACAAGTTCCATTTATGTCTGCAATGTAAGAGCAAGAACTCTTGCCATAAAAGCTTCATAAAAACATTTTAAATTAAAAAAAAAATAAATTGCAGTAAAAATTAACACCTCTCACCTCTTCATGAAGTTTATTTTCATTTACTTTTCTTGTTTCTATGTCTTTTTGATACATGTCAACTTCTTCCTTATGTTGCTTGTTCATATTTTCCATCTCTAACTGCAATTTATTCACCTTTGGAGAATGCAGAATTGCTGCTGTTATTTGTTTAGGAATTACTATGTTAATGATTTTTTCTTACCTCTTATTTTTGAGCACAAACACTGTTACTTTTCAGGTATATGATTAAAGTGTTTCCTATTTAAAAGTTCAGGTTTTTTTAATAAAGAGTTGAACTTTGGCTTGAGGTGAGTTAGAAAATACTCAAAGAAAGAATGGCAACAGCGCAATGGGGAAGACTGCCCTAAGCAGTCACCCTAAATGCTCTGAACGCCTCAGAAAAAAACAAATGCAGATGGAGATTTTATTCTCTCTCTTGTAAATCTATATAAGATTTTCACAGGTTTTATGGTACATTTTCCTCCCAGGTGTGCATTTTGATTACAGTTTTTCCTTTTAAGTTTATCATATGAATATCCTCAAAAAAGTCCACTTTTCTTCAAGTGCAGTACCCAAAGCTGGACACAATATTCCCATCAGAGGGATTGCCACTGCAGAACACATTTAAAGAACAGCCTAAAAAGATAGATATATATATATACACACATATATATATGTCTTTTAAATGCTTTTCTGTTACAATGAGGTTGCTGAACCCTGTTCAGTCCACTATCAACAAAAGAAAAAAAAAAAAAAAAGGAACAGATTGGAAACACCATTAATTGCAATGTGAATCCATCTCTTAAATGTCCAATAGTCAGTGCCCAATGATTAAAAATGGAAGCACCTTCTAAAAACTATGAGCTCATTCCTGCAAAGTCTGTATCCCAGATCCAAAAACCAGTTCAGAATGTATTTAATAAGTATTATCATTATTTACAGAGGGACTTAAAAACACTCACCTCGTCTTCTACATGATATTATTTAAACCTACCTTCCCTTCATAAGTATTGCTTTTCTTGCTTTCTGCAGTAATTTTCTTTTTCAGCACCTTATTCTGTTGAAATTAAACAAAACAAGCACTGTACCATAATAAATTAATAGAATTATGTTATGGTTTAACTGCATCAAGAAGTTCCAGCTTTCATCGGGCAAATACCTCTCAGCTGTTGTGCAGCTCAGGTTCCAGAACAATTCTTCAAACAAATGAATGTTCAGCTAATTTCTGTGATAATTACTATTTCTTCATGGCCTTAAGAAAGGCTCCTCCTGAGCAGCAGCAGGGAATAACAAATGAGGTGCAGAATGGGTATTAAAACTAAGATGCTGCTGACAGAAGGTGTGAAGATGTCATGACCAAAACCACAAGTTATTTATTTTTACAGTGAAGTTACTACAGTTTGTGCCAGTGCAGAATTCTTTTCTACTAGTGGTAACTGAGATACTCATTGCAAGTACATAAATAACACTATGCACTAAATGAAAAAGAGTAGAAGTTTATTAAAGATATTATTTTTGTAATTGCTTTTTTCAAATTAAGGCTCATTTAACAAATTAAGTGATCCCTAAGATGACTCCCTAGTTTGCTCAGGGTTAGGATAAGAAAGGAGAATTTTTAAATTACATAGGTGTATCTAAAGACATCACAGCAGACACAAACCTGCTGAAAAGCAACCCAAACTATAATGTATTTATGTATTTGTGACATTTAAAATCTCTACACACCTCCTGCTGCAACTCTTCAATGCATTTGGTTTTATTTTCCATCTGTTTCTTTAAATTATTCATCTGAAAGAGATGTTTCAGACATGAATTAGTAAGTTCTACAAATGACTCCCTATGTGAGCAATTCCTGTAGATGTTCTTGAACCTGCCCTTGCACCAATCTGGTTTGTTCCGATGGGACTGAAACACCAGCTGCCATGTTAGAATAATCAGAGTTTTAGCCATAAAGTACCACAAGATGTTAATTAATGGCAGTGAACCAGTTCCTTAGTGGTAATAGAGTTAAGAAAGAAGAAGAAAAAAAACCCAGTATCTTCACAATTTAATAAATGCACTTGTATGAAGTTCCCTACATCCATGAAAAAAATGAATTTTCCCAATTATTCTCTAGAATCTTCAATGGCTTTTCCTCTCTTGAACTTTCATTTTCAATACTCTTAACCTGAAATGACAATTGTAAATCTTTGACTTTTACAATGAAATTTTGAAATTTGCTAAAAACCCCAGGTTGCTTTGAACCAATAGAAAGAAAAGTAAAAATGTTTGAATCTATTTAAGCTCAAACTCACACTACATATAAAAAGCTAATCCAGAGCCCATCCATCACTGAGTGGGTATATGAAAAAACAGAAAAGCAGGTTCTCTGTTTGCCTGAAAACAAACAAATGAATCTTTAATATTAAACTTCCAGCACAGAGTGAACATCCCAGTGACTGTGCTTGTCTTTTGAAATACCAGGGCTCACATGTGGACACACAAGGGCACAGCTGGCAGCAGCTGGGAAAGAAGAAACCTCTGGCAGAGATCACATCCCCCAGGCAGAGCTTTGCAGAAAAACCCCAACAAAGATTTTACATTGAATGCTGTCCTACAGGTTCTGTAAGATAGCTTCCTGACACATGACATACATTTTCTTCTCTTTCATCCAGTGTACTTTTCATCTCTTCACCTGTCTTTGCCATTTTCTCCTTCAAAGACTCCAGTTCATTTCTAAGTGTCAAATTAACAAGCATTAGTAAATACTTCCTTATTGCCTTTAACTTATTTTCAGTACTTCTAATAAACCCATATTTTATTTTCTAAAAAGAGCTGCTAATGTTGATGGGAACTTCATAACCTGCTCAATGAAAATGTTCTTAAAATGCAGCAACAGGCCCAGTAAGTCAATATGTGAACTGTCCATACTTCTTTTAAGTAGGAAAAGATGTTCCAGGAACCCAAGGAAAATACATCCTGACCTGGACTATTGCAATACAGCTGTGAAACATGGGAGCTGCCTGTCTGTTGAAATGGGGAGGATACAGAGAGTAACTCTGATCCAGTTTTGCCTTGTCACATTTAATCCATAACCTTCAGTTTCCATTTGAATTTCCTTCACACCTGAGATGTCTAATGCAAAACACGACAGCTCCTACCGTGTAATACAAAATGATGGCAAACATTGTTCCTGTAGCAATTGGTATTTCTAATCTGAGACAATTTGTACTTGGCCAACAGCAATTCTGAATAGTTTCTGTTTAGCTATGTAATCTAGAAAAACATTAATCAAAAAATCCCAGAAAGCAGCATTTGAACAGAACAAACTGAGTCTACTTCCTTTAACAATATCAGTTATTATTATTTGTTTTTACTTGCCTTAGCTGGCTATTTGCCTCTTCTAGGTTTTCAACTAACTGCTTTGTATTTTCTTCTTCTTTCTTACTATCCTAAATAAAGACCTCTGTGTCAGCAAAGAAATAAAATTCAAAGTGACTTCTTAAAAAATTCAAACACATCCAGAGCACACTGACCTGCCTTGTTCAGAAGTGTAAATACACTTCCTTTCCAATTCAAATACAAAAAATAGCTCAGGTACTCTACAGAACCAAGTCATGTTGCAGCTCATCATCTAATTTGTGAAACTGAGTAATTTGTCAAATTGAATGTTGTCCTTTCAAGAAAGCTGGAAGTTTACAACTTGCCTCTTGTTGTTCTTGCAGCTTCTGGAGTTCTGCAGCCACAGCATTTTTCTCTTGTGCTGTTTGTTCTTTCTCTAGTGAAAGCTTACTGAGATACACTGTTAGCTGTTCATTCTTTAACCTAATTTAAATCAAATGCCCAAGAAGAATAAGAAGATGCATTTTGAAATCTCCTTTTAAATTAAACTTACCCATTATCAAGTGTTATTCCATGCTGAAAAAATGTCCAGGCCTTTATCTACAAATATAAGCTTTGCAGAAGAGTCAAAGAGATGTAAAAAGGTGACAGAAGAAGGAAAGAAACTCAGAGTCAACTTTTATATAAATATAATGGTTAGTGAAGGTGATGTAGTTCAAAGCTAGATTAGCAATGAATTCAGAAACTTTCTCTTCTTGTTAAATAAGTCAGAGAGATATGGAACAACTACATATGCCATAGAATACATACAAATAGAGAAAGTGGAATTTAGAAATATAAGTATATAATTAATGGCATATATGTGGTTCAAAACTTCCATTAGAAAACAATCATAGTTCATTTCACTGTAGATTAAAGCAACTTCTATATGACACCAAAACTAATTCAATATTATATTTTCAAAATGGTCATACGCCTCTTGTTCAAGATCTGTTTTCAGAGTCACAAGCTGCTTTAAATAATCTTGTTCCTTCTCAGCTGTACATGTCAGCTGTGCTTTCAAATCCTGCAATTCTTTCTGCAAAATGGAAAGGAAGAGTTTTCAGTATCCATGTGCAAACTCCAACTGCTGGAGGTTATCAGACATGAACTAAGAGCACAAGGCTTTCAGAAGAACCCAACAACATCCATGCCATGGATTATCCAGATTGGATCTTTCCAGTCTCTGCTGGGATCTGGAAGTGGTGTGAGACAGTGAACTGCGACACCAGTGCTGTTCATGTCTGTCCCCTGCTGTGAGTTTCATTACCTGGGCTGCACAATTAGGGTGGGACCCTGCTCTGGGTGCTGTTTCTTATGTATAAACTTGTATCCAAGTCATGATGTGTAACTGAACTATTTCTAAAAACATGTTACTGTGGCCCTGCTTCAGACCTCTCTCATCTGGAGAGCATTTTCATTTCTCTTTCCACATTTTTCTCTCTGCATATTTTCTACAGTAGCCTCAAGATTCTTCTTCAATAAAAGTCCTCCAATTTACCCATTTTAGAAAATGAGTGAAACTCAGTTCAGAACACTCAATGCACAGATTATAACAACAAGCACACACAGTATAACGCACACCTGATTTCACACTATCTTAACTTTCGTTGATACGGATTCTTGTTAGGCTTGTAAATATAAAATCATAATGAAAATAAACCTCTGTTAAGAGTGTATTTCATATAGCTTAGACTGCTGTGACAGAAAATGGGCCTGTGTCACAGCACAGCAGGGTTCACAGAGGCAAGAGCTAATTACCTTCCTGGAAGGAAGAAAAAATGGGAAAACTTTATATCCAGAGAGAGTGGCATTTGAATGGGCATGAACAAAGAAGGAAATAACCAAAAACCTTGAGAAGGAAAACCAAAAACATGGGAGACAAGAAAAACCAAAAGCACAGGAGACAAGAAAAACGGAGGCAATAAAGAAGTTCTTCAAAGAAAACACTGAAATTGTGTGTGAGAAAGTTTAGTAGAAATGTTAAGGTTGACTAGATGGAGTTTATTTATGGCATTTAAGATACTTACAAAGCAAGAGGAATTTCATATGAAGAGCAAATGCCGTGAGATTAATAAAATGAACATTTACCAGAGTTTCTGACAGCTCTTCAAGTTGCACTTCTTTATCACATTTCACTTTAGTCATCTCTTCTACAGCACATGGAATGTAAAATGAACGGAACATAAATGATTTTTCATATTTAGCAGGCAGTATAAAACATTTACCCTTTTGCAATACCCAGTTCTCAAAACTTGTGGGATTAAGTTAAGAAACTGAAAAGCTAATTTATGACTTAATCTAAATGTAGACTTGAAAAAATGATTCAGACATTAGCAAATCTATATCTGAAGAGAAACTAAATATTTATCCTAAATAAAATTTAGAGCCTATTATGTTTTCCACAAATATAGCTTCAAATAAACCACGGACTGTAAGACTAGAGTATTCTCCAAGTATTGATGCACCTGCATTGTTCCAGAAAAAAAATCTGAACTGCTGAAGGTATCAGATGGATATGCTGAGAAAGGAAAGCAGTTGTTACTAACTTCCAGATGGTTTCTATGTGCACATCCACAATACTGGTATTTTTTGCAAGTTCTCAACAGCAAGACAGAGCTCTTACCCTGGGGACTAAGGAGCACATCCCTAGAAACCACAGGATATCAAATTGATGATATTTAAAGACAACCCCTGCCAGCATCATTCCACTTCCAGCATGGGCAGGGTCACAGAAACCTCCATGGGAGGTTTTATCTCTGCTGCAGAAGTCACTCCTGGCACCTGCAGTGCTGCTGCTCTGAGCTGCAAACCAAAATTACCTCCAGAGGAATTCATGCATGAATGGTCTGACTATAGGAGCTGTGCACAGCACTGCCCTTTGGCTGCTGCCAGCACCAATGAGCCCCAAAGAAAAGGGATCAGCTGAGTAAAAATAAATCCAGGCATTCCTGACAGGTACAGTACTGTAAAACCATTTCTCCAACTACTAGAGACAGTCTATTTCCAGACAACAGCAGAAAACATTTTTATTACTGCCCAGCTCATTTTCTGCCTTTCCACAAGCCTTACCCAGTTCAGCAGATTTATTCTGGAGCTCCAAGGTAAGTAGCTTTGAATCATCTTCAGCTTTCTTTAATCTAAGAAAATGGTAAATTAAAAACCCCAAATGTAGAGTACAAAGCACTGCATTTGAAACTTACAGGACAATAAGACAAAGTCTTAGCACAAGCACTTTAAGAACATTTACCTTTCAACAGGCAGCTGATAGATCTGCCTGCAACACACATCAAATTTCACTTGTACAACCTCAGAACAGTAGACATAAAAGTAAACAAATATATACCTACAGAAATCTGTATTTCTTAAAGAGAGAATTGTGAAAATTGGAGGGGGCAAAAATTTACTTTTTATACAGTATCAACTATCACAAACAAAAAAAAATTACATTAAACTCTCTGCATTTAGACCACTGTGGGGAAAAAACCTCCAAATTTCAGCTTCATTTCCAATTGTTCTTGGTTTTGTCATAGACTGCAACCTGTAAGATCGCTCTTGGAATTTAAACTCATTCATTTACCTATTTTGCTTTTCTTGCAGCAAGCTTTTCAAATTGGCAACAGAAGTCTCAAACTCCTCTGTCAGGGCTGCAAGCAAAGCCTTCATTTTTTTACATTCTTCCTCCTGCTCTTCCTTTTCTCCAGTGACCTGAATTAATGTTTTCACTGTAGTCTGGAATTCAGTTTCCAAGTTCTTCTGAGCAACCTTCAAGACATGATATCGTTTCTAAACATGTTTTGCAACAAACAGCTACAGCTGTTTCATGTCTAAAGTATCCATAATTACTTATGCAAATACTCATCCAGTCTATTTCTACTGTAAAACTATAAACAAGGGGTACCTCTGCCTTTTGCAATGAAATTTTAGCCTCTTCCAGCTCTGCCCTCAAATGTTCTTTACTGACCTGGGATTCCTTTAACATTTCTTCATTATGTACTAAACAAAAAAAGATGTTTATATTTTAAAAATAGGATATTTACTAAAAAATACTGCTAAAAATGGAAAATTACATACATTTAAAGAATGTAACAAAGACCAATGGTACTAATATCATCTACTATGAAATAATATATA
This sequence comes from Ammospiza nelsoni, assembly GCF_027579445.1. NCBI lineage: Eukaryota > Metazoa > Chordata > Aves > Passeriformes > Passerellidae > Ammospiza > Ammospiza nelsoni. The sequence goes on along the minus strand of NC_080649.1, from coordinate 16,875,359 downwards.
AAATTTTAATATAAATGGCTTAAAAATATTGAAAATCAAGTTCTGAAAAGTAAGTTTCCTCAGTGACATCTGCCTGACTGTACATTTGCAAAACTGAAGCAACATATTTTCCCCTTGCAATTTTCAAAAGCTCTCAATGCTTGACTCACCCTAAAAACTGCCCTGCCAGTCCTTCTCCCACATGAGCAGCTCCTGCTCCAAACAAAAATAAGGCCTTCAAAGTCCCAAAACTCTGCTGCCAACCAGCAACAGAATAAGACTATCATGGCCCTGTTTCCTATGCTTCTATAAACAATTACAGATAATAAATAAAGATTCATAAACAACTACATTGAAATTCTATAAACAATTACATTTAAACACAGCAGGCAGAACTCTTACATTTTGCTTCCATTAAGTCAGCAATCTTATTTTGTGACGTCTGCAGCTGAGCCTCGATGTCTTTTATGACATCATCTTTTTCATCTCTCTGTATGGTAAGAGCTGAAATCTAGAAAAATGCAAGAAATATCATCATTAAGTCTGGAAAAGGGACAGATATTAATTTTCATTTGTACCCAGGTATAATAAGCAGCCATTTTGCTGTCATTCAAGTTAGATTAGACAGATAGATAGACAGACAGAGATAGATAGATAGATAGATAGATAGATAGATAGATAGACAGAAAGACAGACAGATAGATAATATTTGTCTAGATATAATCTTAGCCAAATATTGATCAAGTCACATAACTATAAACAAAAAAATTCTCCAATTCAAAATCAAACCATAAATTCCAGGAGACTAAAGGTACTGAAACACCACTAAACTTAGCAGAATTTGACTTAAATGCAGCTTCAGATGTTATTTTGTCTTTTTTACTAATACCCAGAAACACTTCTTGGCTCTTGCATTGCCCCTTTAGGCACAAATAAAGCTCTACATCTTAGATGGTAAAATGAGCAAACCTGCTTTTCCTTTTGACTGACTTCCAGTTTGCATTCTTTCTCAAACTTGTCCACTTTTTTTGCTTCTTCTTTTACTTTGGAGATACAGTAACATCCATAGTTAACATTCTAGCTGAAATATACTCCAAGTTCAATACAACTTCCACTTTAAGACTGCTTGGAATTGTACAGCTGTACCATTTGTTTCCCAAGAGTAATTGTTGAGGCAATGTTTGATTTTATAATCAAAATACAAACAGAAAAGAGCATGTGAAAATGAAACAGGAACATACCAGACTATACATACAGAGAGAGAGCATTTAGCTAAAGTTTCTGTAGCTATACACTAGTGCATTGTCATTTAAATAAACTATGGGAAGTAAGTATTGATCTCTAGACTGTACTTCACAGACAAAACTTCAATTTTGAGTGACTGTTTGAGAAATAAAGTTCCAGCTTTGGTCCAGTGGAACAGCAACAGAAAGGGCCAGGCAGTGACCAAAGGCAGCAGGAATAAAAGAAGGGTCCCAGTGTCTCAGTGTGAGCTGCTCACCATTCCAGCCGTTCACATTTCTCTGCCCTGACACTGCATGTGTAACACAAGCTATGAAGTACAAAACTGAGCCAGCTGTATAAACTCAATAAACAGAATTCTCACATTTGAAACTCATTTCCAATCTGTCGTTCTCTGCTTGCACACGAAGCTCTTCAAATGCCACCGTCATTCTCTAAAAACAAAATTTAATATTTGAAGTTCAATACTGGAAACCCTGGAACTTCTCCAGGGCTGCTGCCCCCCTCAGCCATTCTGAGGAACCAGCAGGGAGGTGAAACAGAGCCCAAAGAGAAGCCAGAAGCTGTGGCAGTGACCCAGCACTAAGCACACATCACCCAGATCACAGGATCTACATCCCACACACTGCTGCACCTTCTCCATTGAATGTGTTTGATATAACACAAAAATAATTCTTGAAAAGGGATTGAAAACCCAACTTCCTGCATCACACATGACATGATACCCACACATGATGGATACAAACAGTATCCCAACATAAACATGGAACTCAGCTCACATAACTCACATTCCTTTCATCAAGCTTGCTCACTTACTTCTATGTTGCTGTGAAGTTCCTCATACAATTGTATTGTTGCTTCCTTTTCCTGTTCATCTATCAAAGCAAGAACATATGAGAAAGTTTTTCTTTTGAACAAGAATGCCAGCTGCCCAAGTCATTATACTTAATCAGCAAAATGAATTCAAAACGGAATTCTCAGCTCCATTCTTATTAAATAAGTCATTATGAAACATGCTGCCGAAAGTTACAGAATCTAGGGAAAATGTGTATTTCATTGAAACATTGAGCAAGCTCAGCTTTTAAATTTCCTTCCTAAGATATTTTTTTTCTGTGAAAAGTGTAATTCTAGATCAGTTTATGTGACCATATTAATTATTATAGTATTAATGCTGTTGAATAATAATGTATCAGTCCTGTTAGTATTTATAAACTGTAATCCAGGGTTTAGCACTGAATTTCTTCCTATCAGCAGATAACCTATAACCACAGAGCTGTCATTATAAAATTGCAACAACACTCTAGGTCCATATTTTCCTTCTTTCCTTTCACTTTTGTAATTGATACTATTTTTTCCTAAGAAAACAATTAAAAAGAGAACAGTAACAGAAACAGCTATCAAAAAAGAACAATACATCTATATACAAGTGTTTCTAGAATTAAGGCTAAAAAGAAACAGACATTTAAGTATCCAGGATCAAGTTAGTAAAATTCTAATTATTATAATAACGATTCTAAATTGCATATAAAGTAGGATTTCCAATCAAGAACATATTTTAAAACCTCAGGAATTTAAACTTCATTCAGTTGTCCAACTGTCTTGGCTTGTTCCGTTTCATGAGAAGAATTCCAGTTACTCATTACACCTTGGGGTTCAGACCTTTTTTCCCCATAAATGTGTGATGGCTGAAAACAGGAAATGTCAGCTCTGGAAATTTGTTCCAGAGTGCTGGGAATTCAGAGTAGATTCTACTGCCTAAAACCAGGCATGAAGTGTCACTTCCTATGTCTGAATATATTCCCAGAGTGTGGCTGGGGCTGCAAAGCTTCAATGGGCTGAGCAGCCTTGGGGAGCCCTGCCCTGCCCTGCAGTGGCTCCAGTGCCAGTCGGGGCTGTGGGCACTGCCTCAAACCTGGAGCACTGTTTGGGCACCCAAAGAGCTCCCAGGCTGGCAACCTTGCAGCAAGCAATCTCACTGCCTTCAAAAGCCCTCTGCATTTAGCACTACAAACCACAAGTCTGTTAGACCTGGGGCTTCACTTCCAATTTTGTGAGCCACTTAAAATTCATTTCTCATTCTGAGAGCCACATCCAGTTGATCTCAACTGGAGAACTTTTCTGAACAGCATGAGAAATTTCTTCTTCTTGCTTCTGTTTGTGAATTTAGAGCAAGCTAGAAGTACATTTACTCTGATAAATAAAAGCTAAAAAAGCATTTACATTTGCTGGTCTTCTCTGCAAAGCGAGTGCAGGTTTCCTTGAGCAGATTACACAGATGCCTTGAAGCAGCAGCTCTAAAGGAGGGAAAAATATCATGTTTGCACAGGAGTGCACAGTGCTTTGTGCACCTAAAGAGTAGCAATGGAAATGACCTTCAAAATTTAACAGCTACATAAAACTGCCCACATGGAAACTGATTATTTCCACCACAAAAATATATCCTTGGTTCTATTACTTACTCTTTCAAGAGATCTTTATTTTCACATATCTCATCTTCCAGTTTCAAATGGAGTTTCTCATTTTCAAACTGATTTCATAGGGAACAAATGCAAAAAGACACTGTTATTGAAAAATATATTAGAAATGCACTTGAACTTCTCAAATCCCTCATGAAAAAGTCATTTGGGGCATCAGTAGACAGAAGTCTGTTTTATCTGGTATTACATGCTGAGTCATCTTTTGCATGAAAGATGCAATAATTAATGAACAATAATTTACCAGCAAATGAGACACAGGTATATTCTTCATACACACCCTCACACAGGACAGGTGCCTGCAACTTCTCAAAATAATCATTTTCTCAAGGCACAAACCAAACTGCAACAGTCTTTAATATTTAACTGTATCAATAATAGTGTCATACTGAATCAGGAAGCACTGAACTTCATCTATTCAATGTACACTATACAATACTGGCCTGCAGCTCTTGAATGGCTTTCTTCTGTGCTTCAATAATCTTTCTATTCTCTTGGAGTTTTCTTTCTTTCTGGTTTAGTTCAGTTTCCACAGTCAGTTTCCACTGCTTGATCTTCTCAGCCTCTTTGTAGAGTTTTGAGAACAATTCATTCATTGTTTCTGGATTCTATTAAAACAGGTTCCACAAGTTAATCTCAAATACTATCTAATTAATAGTATATAATATCTAATTAATACTGTTGTAGATAATGTATTTATCTCTTAGAAACATCACAAGAGTAATATTTTTTCCACAGATGGTGATATAAGCTTTTACATGATCAGGAGCCCAAGTTTAAATCTTTGTGCATCCTCTGTGTATGTATGAAAAGGCATTACAGGGCACATAGAAGATACAAATACAATGAAATATCCCAAACCCCCTTCAGACATCTCCAAATAGATGGGCTTAAAGACACGGATAACTGCAGTCCACCAAAATCAATAAAAGTTTTGCCAGAATTATCAGTGAAGCCAAAATTCCTTCTAGCAGGTTCTTCACACATTTCTGTCCTCTCCTTCTGACAGATACTGCTGAGTTAAGTAAAAGCAGCTTCAGAGACTTTATCCAAGAGTACCTGTGATATTGCCATGGACACACAGAGAATCACAGAATCACAGAATAATGAGGCTGGAAGAGACCTCTCAGATCATCGAGTCCAACCTATGCCCTGACACCTCAACTGCAGCACCAAGTGAAATGTCCAGGCTTTTTTAAACACATACAGAGATGGAGATTCTACCACCTCCCTGGGAAGAGCATTCCAGTGCTTCATTATTCTTTTAGTGAAAATTTTTTCCCTAGTATCCAACCTATCCCTTCCCTGCTGTAGCTTGAGACTGTGTCCTCTGGTTCTGTCAGTGCTGCCCAGTGGAAGAGACCGACCCACCTGGCTCCAACCTCCCTGCAGGAAGCTGCAGAGAGCCATAAGGTCACCCCTGAGCCTCCTCTTCTCCAGGCTAAACAGCCCCAGCTCTTTCAAACGTTCCTCACAGGGCTTGTGTTCCAAGCCCCTCACCAGCCTTGTTGCCCTCCTCTGGATGTGCTCCAGCATCTCAACGTCCTCCCTAAGCTGAGGGCCCAGAACCGGACACAGCACTCAAGGTGCAGCCTCTGCAGTGCCCATACAGGGGCAGAATGAGCTCCCTGCTCCTGCTGGCCACACCATTCCTGATCCAGGCCAGGATGCCATTGGCCTTCCTGGCCACCAGGGCACACTGCTGGCTCATGTTCAGCCGGCTGTCACCAGCACCCCCAGGGCCCTTTCTGCGTGAGCACTGCCCAGCCACACTGTCCCCAGCCTGGAACGTTGTAGGGGACTTCTGTGGTCAAAATGTGGAACTCAGCACTTGGACTGATTAAACTTCATGCTGCTGGACTCTGCCCATCCATCCAACTGATCTAAGTCTCTCTGCAGAGCCCTCCTTCCTTCCAATAGATCAACACAAGCTCCCAGCTTAGTGTCCTCTGCAAATTTACTGATGAAGGACTTGATGCCCTCATCCATGTCGTCTATAAAAATATTGAACAGAACTGGTCCCAGTACAGCCCTGAGGGACAGCACTGGTGCCTGGCTGCCAGCTGGATGCAGCACCATTCACCATCACTCTCTGACCCGGCCATGCAGCCAGTTCTGAGCCCAGCACGGAGTGCTCCTGTCCCAGCCGTGGCTGCAGCTTCTCCAGGAGCGTGCTGTGAGAGACAGTGCCAAAGGCCTTGCTGGAGCCCAGATACACAACAACCACAGCCTTTCCTGCACACATCAGGTGGTCACCTGCTCACAGAAGGAGCCCAGGTTGGTCAGACATGACCCACCCTTGGTAAAGCCCTGCTGGCTGGGTCTGATAGCCTGGCCATGCTGGGAGTGCTGTGTGATAGCACTCAGTATGAACTGCTCCATTATCTCACCTGGCACTGAGGCCAGGCTGACTGGCCTGGAATTACCAGGATCCTCCTTCCTACCTTTTCTGTACATGGGTGTCACACTGGCCAGTGTCCAATCATCTGGAACCTCACCAGTGAGCCACAACTCCTGATAAATGATGGAGAGAGGCTTGGCAAGCTCATCTGCCAGCTCCCTCATCACCCTGGCATGGACCCCATCTGGACCCAGGGATTTATAAATATCCAAGTGTCCCAGCAGTTCTCTGCTCACACATGGAGCAAGAAGGAAAAGCACCACCCTTGTGCCCTTAGAACACCTTGAAAGTGTCCTACAAGCAGTGCTGGGCCAGTGGTTGAAGCAGGGAGAGCAACACAGGAGCCCCAAGGGCCCTTTGGTTCACTTACAACAGCCCCAAACAACATCCTTGTACTGGCTGCACCACAGTTTTGTTACAGTCCTGATGGTACTTTAATAGCTTAGGATTAAATAAGTCTAAAAAGTTGTCAGGGATATGAAAATCAGCAGGGAGAGCACAAGAAATGTGTTTTATTTTGTGGTAGCAAACAGTGTTTTGTAGCTGCAAAGTACAGAAGCTATTGCAAAAAAAATGAGCTGTACTGAGTTGTGCTAAAGCAGAGATGTGCTGGTAAAGACACTGTGAAAGGAATCCAGTGCTTGAGGAAACCACTGAATTAATTGTTTTACAGATAAAATAAATCCAGACCAGGCAATTGGGACAATCCATTTCGGTTTTCCAAATAATACTCTGACTTCAACCCTTCTGCCCCTCAACAGAGTATTCAGAGGCAGTTCCACAAGGATAGTTAAGTGTTTAAATCTTACTCTAATTAAAGCTCATAGACTTTGCAGACACTTCAAACAAAGAAAAAAACAACAACAATATTGCAATCACCTTAATTTTTAAAGATTAATTTCCAGGCATGTTCACTAAATCACAAATATCTCCTCTAAAGTGATTCAGCTTAAAACAGGAGACAGAAAACATTATTCCCTTCTGATTACTTCCTTTAGCCCTGAAATATCTACTGAATAATGCTTTAGGCACTGTTTGGGAACAAATTCAAAAGACCCCAAGGAATTAGATGTGCAGAGTTGATACTTAGCTGACCTCTTCATCTACTTCAGAGCAAAGTTTCACTTGCTGTGAAATTGTATCTGAAACATGAAGAGATTTTGATCAATGTATTTCTAAAAAAAGTAACAGTGAAACTGTATTTAACAGTTACAGATATGAAACTGTGAGACTACTCATGAAAATTAAAACTTGACAATATATAAAAATCTAAAAAGGTGCATGGCAAATATTCCAATCGTACCTGAATCAGTGATTTCGCCACGGCTCGACACATCGAAGGGCAGCTTAAATTCATCAACTGAGCGTCTGTTAATACTCTGCACAAATTTAAAAATTAGTTCCTTAATAGTAGATTTGCAAAGAAGAATTATAAAAGCCAGAAAAAATCCCTACAGATGATGTGAAAATAGAATGTGTCATTAATTAAACAGCTGCCTACAATTTTCAAAGCCCAAGGGATTGGTAATGGCTTTGGAACTCACTTCTTACTTCCCAGTGGTTGATCAAACTGTTGGTGTCCTGCAGTTTGATTTACAGACTGTGGCCAAAGGGGAGCTTTCAATGCAGGGAACTCAGCAGCTCCTGCCTGTCTGGGCACTGGTGCATGGCAAAGGACTCAAGGAGAAAAATTACTTTTCTGAAGACTTCAGTAGTTGATATTTCTTTTTTGCTTTACTTCCAAGGGCACTTCTAAACCACATCTGATTATGTTTCAATATGAAAATACCCTTTTACAAGTTTTTGAAGTCACAGAAGTTCATCCTGTAAACAGCTAACTCATCTGATGTCAGAATATCCTGTTTGAATCTCAACATATTTCATAAGGAGCTTCGACATGAAAAAATAACTTGTTGAATTCTCATAACTCAGTGTGGGGACAGAACATTTTCACTGCACACCTGATCTGGTGAGACCAAGACACCAATGCCAGTGCGAGCATCTAAGTGGGGCCTGTGGGAATCCATAAAATCAGAGGGGTTTGGGAAAGCTGCAAAAGGCAGGCCTCAGAGACAGCAGAACTGTGATCAGAGCCAAGCAGCAGCCATGAGATAGGTCAGCAGAAAAATTATGCAAAAAGTAGAAAAGTAAGGACAAATAGAACAATGGTCTGTGTATTAATGCTTGGCTAGAATAACTACCTAAGCTACAGAAAAGTTTATCTAGCAAGGTATTAGGAAGTTCTAAGCTTAATAATGGAGCTCTGTGCATTGTGTTTCAAGGCTCACAAGCAGGTATTGTATTCAAAAAAGGCAAGCATTGTTTTAACCAAAGGTACCTGTGCTTAAAGTGGTTGGATAGAACTGCTGTCAATATGCTTTTGCTTTGTGTGATTGGTCAAAAAACTTTTAAAGTAAGTTGTCACATTATGTTCTTTGTCTGCCGCCTGGGATGTGAGCTGCTGGCATCTTCCCATTGTCATAACCACGTAATGAGACTGATGCTGGAAAATAAAACAACTCAAGGCAGTTCCTCAGCAGTTCCGTCCCATTGGTGATTTGTACACAGACCCCGGCCAGTGATAGAGTCCTGCTCACTCTCTGGGCTGAATTACCCACAGCAAACGTGGACTTACAGCACAGAGCAGATGCTCCAGAAGATGATTCCCTTCAGTTTTGAGAGAACACAACAACAAAAGTCTTTGAAATTCAAACCGAAGATGTCTGTGCATGTGCCACTCTAGGCATACGCACAGAAATGAGTCCAGTGCAGGAGCCGTCCCGGCCTATGCAGGGGCAGGTGTGTGTGTGTGCTCCGGCTCTGCTGGGACAAGGGGCAGGTGTGTGTGTGCTCCAGCCCGGGGCAAGGGGCAGGTGTGCGTGTGCTCCAGCTCGGGGCCCTGCCGGGGCACTTCCCGGGCCCAGCACTGTCCCCGTGTCCCCGGGGAAGGGCCCTGCGCTTTCCCCCCGTCCCCTCCTCAGCCGCGGCCTCCAGAGCAGCACAGCCCGAGGGGTCGGCCGGGGGGGTGTGTGGTATGGGCCGCCTTCAGCGGCCCCGCGGCCGAGCGCTCACCTGGGATCTGCCCGCAGACACCTGCCCAGCGCTCAGGCGCGGCGGCATGAACAATTTAAAGCGGTTTTCCTTCTCCATGGCTCCGATAAAAGGGCGGGCGGGGCGGCCCCAGCTCCCAGCGGCCGCTGAGGGCTGGCGCGAAGGGCGGGAAGCGGCAGCGGCCCCTCAGCGCGGGAGAGCTCTGAGGGGAAGGGGGAGTACCGGCTGCACAGGGAATAACTGGGGGAGCCCAGTCCTCCCGTCGGAAAAATGCGTGTTTTATGATTGTCTTTTCGCAAATATTAAAATTAATATTATATGTGTTGTGTCAGAAAGTTATGCTGTATTAATTTTCATAAGTAGTGTGTTAAATCTAGTTTTAGGGTATAACATAATATTAAAATAAAAACTATGCTATGTGAGATACTTTTTTTAAAGAAAGGACTCGCAACGAGATAGCGGCCACAGGACACCTAAATATTTCAGAGAAAGAGAATTTATTGCTCTCTTATCAGAAGAAACGAACTTCTTCCTGCCTGCTCAGCCATGAAGACGCCGTCAGGATTCAGAGGAAGAAGCTGACATTAATCAGACAGAATCCTGGGTTTGAATGGAATTTATGCATCATGTATGAGGGGTATGAATATGCAACAGGCTATTGTTTTTAAGGGTTAACCCTCTGTTAAAGTGTGTCCTTTTTCAGGCTTATGCTGCCCAGAAGAAGTTACCCAGACGTCTGTAACTCTTTGTTTCTATTATCTCATATTGTCCTAATTCAAATTGTCCAAATCATTAATACTCTAATTATAAAAGTATCTTACGTAGCATAGTTTCTATTTTAACATTATGTTATAACCTAAAACTAGATTTAACACACTACTTAAGAAAATTAGTACAACATAACTTTCTAACACAACACATATAATATTCATTTTAATATTTGTGAAAAGCCAGTCATACAATATGCATTTTTCACACAGGTAATGCAGGCCCTGGAGGCATCTCCTGAAGCTGGCACAGCCCCAGCAGATGGCATCGGTGAGGAGGGGGCTGCTGGGGGGCAGTTTGGAATAACTGTGCTGTCCTAGGGTGACATTAGGACGCTTGTATCCCCAGCTGTCTGTTCTGTTCATGCTGGATATTATGTTCTGTGCCTTCAAGACTGGCTCTGAAGAGCGAAGTTTTGTTTTGGTTTTGTTATCAGCCACTCCCCCATGGCTGGCAGGGCACAGAGACAGGGCAGTACATGGTGCTGCTTTTGCTTTTTGCTTGGCTTTTTGCTTTGCTCTTGCTTTTGTTTCTGCTCATTAGTTAGTTTAGCTAAGCATTCTGAATTTTTGCCTGGACTGTTTTCCTTTCCCTTTTTTGGAACCACTCAAACCTGCTCCAGACTGGGACCTGGGAAACGCCGAGAGTTTGCACCTTGTGGCTGCAGCAGCTGCCCCAGCACCGGAGGGACTGATAACAGAGCGACCATTCCCAAGAGACACTTTCTGAATTTGTCATCTTTTTCAGAGTGGTGAAAGAGTGTTGTCACCTGGTATTGTTCATTTTGTGTGCTGGGGGTGCTTTGTCTGTTAAATAGACAGGTTCTTTCCACTTCTCTCCAAGGAATCCTTCCTGACCCGGTTGGGGAGAGGGGCTGTGTGGGTTTCCTTTCTGGAGGGGCCCCTTTGGAAGTTTTCTCCGAAATTTGCCCTAAATCAGGACAAAAGTTGGTGCCCAATGCATGGGGCTTGAGAGAGAGTGGAAAAAACCCTGGTCTGACTGCATTTTGGTTGCCATTACTCTGTGTTGGTATCAAGCAGTTAATGGCCATGTTTTCTGAATTCATAATGTCTCTTGGGATGGAGGCTTGCATGCATTTCTGGTCCCCAGGTGCAGAGGATCATTAACGGGACATCACACCATGATCAATATGATCAAGTGAAGCCAATTTATTACAAAAAGCAAGCCATATTTATACTGTTCTCTATTGTTCACACCTCAAGCTAATACATGATTGGTTAAGTCCTTTTTACGCACGCATTTTGACATTTCAGTTAATTTTAGTTAATCTTTCTTCTTCATGCATCTTGCTGCAGGTTTTCTTGTGTGCCTTTGCATCCTGAACCATCTGCTGCTGAGCATGTTCTTCTCCTTTTGTGTCCTTCAAGGGCATAGAGACCTTACTCAGTTTCTAAGAAGGCTGGATTGTGCATATGTTGCATAGTCCATTGTCCTGCAAAAAACCCTCAACACTCCTCCCAATGCTTTCTGGTCATTCAAGTGCCCTTCAGCTGACTGGTTTCATGCTTTGAGCTTTGGGGAATTGCCTAATATTTCTGAAGCTCAAATAAATATCATATTAGTCAACATCTTAATTGTGTTTATATCTCACAGAATTACCTTTTCTTTTGTCTTTGTCTGAAACTGTTGCTGTACGGAAATCTCTGGGGGATGGTGGACATGTCAGATGGTGCTGGGACATCCCAGTGCACTTGGACCTTGGCTCTGCACAGGAGAGCTCTTCATCCCCTTTCTCTCTTTTCGTCCCTCTGGGCATGGAGGGAGCTCCTGACTTCAGTGTGCGACTTGTGTGTGCAAAGAGCAAATCTGGGCAGAATCAGGGCAGGAAGGGTTTGGGGAGACCTTGGGATCTGTGCTGGGCACAGAAGGTGTTTTCCATTGCTCTGAAGCTGTCTGCTGTGGAAAGTGGATTTAATATCCCACAGAGAAATGACTTTTGCATTTCATGGAGCTGTGCCTTCCCTTGGCTTTGTTAGCTGACAAGAAATGAACATCCCTCTGTGTCTCGGGCAGCTCCTTCTCCAAGGAAAGCAGGTGGGAGTTGGAGTCAAGGAGCTGAAAGCTGCAGGTGCAGCCTGGGCTGGAGGGAGCTCAGATTTGCACAAGGCTGCTCTGAGTGCCAGGGCTTGGATGGGGGAAATGGTGGGGTGGGGGTAGGGACAGAGTCTGATTGATTGTCAGCCATGAAGGGTCTTGATTTTCATATCTATTCAAACTGCATGAGGAGGTACTGGGATTCAGTGTCAATTGAAGATTGCACATATCAATTTATTAACAGGGAAAAAAACCTAAACGGGACCTAAGAAATCTTTTCTCACTGTTTTTTAAAATAGAATATATTCAGTTTGAATGCACTTCTGAAATCTGCCTAATTAACCACACAAGATTTGAAAACTGAAATCAAATTATCCCTAGAGGCTTGGCTTGTTAAGGTGTTCTGAATGTTACTGAGCCCTGGGACACTGAATTCCTGAACTGAAGAGCTGAAGGCTGAACAAGCCTCTGGAGCAGGAAAATTCAGCAGCAGCCTCCAAGGTGCTGAGGATGTCAGCAGCCCCCACCGAGGCCATCCCTGCCCAGAGACCGTGGGGAAATGGGCAGGCAAGGAGAGCGTCACTGGGGCTGCTGCAGCACAACTCAGAGGCAGCAGCGGCTCCAGCTGGGAAATGGAGTGTGGAATGTGGCTGGGAGTTCAAAGGAACAAAACAGCCTTTACTGGGAACTTTAGAAAAATCAGAGAAATTTTGGCAAAAGGTTTAGTATGACATTCAAACAACAAAAACCAATTCTCAAAGCACTGACTTGGCCCATTCACCTTCACAAACTCTTAGCTTGATCAATTTTAAGTTACTCAAATTTTACAAGAAGCGTGAATTAAAAAGAGAGAAAGACAAAAAAGATACAGAGAAGCACACACACAGCTACCAACTCCTGGATTCCAGCAGTGTTCAGATAGAAATTCCAGGAGGAGAGAGGGTCAAGATGTGTGCTTGCCTTGTGGTCAGCCTTCAATACCCCTTGGTGTTGCTGGGCCCTTCCCCCAGGTGGGCCTTGGGCTCATTTGGTCCCTCAGGAGCTGGGCTGGGGCTGCAGAGGTGGCTGTGGAGCATTGCCTGTGCTGTGCCAGGGACTGGCAGACACTGCTGGGCTGGGATAGAGGCTCTGGGAGGATTGGGGTCACAGGGCATGTCGGTTTCTCGGCTGTTTAGGTGGCCTGGAAAGGCCCAGGGATGGCCTTGAAGAGCCGACGCTTCAAAGGACGAGAAGAGACTTCTGATCTTTTCTCGGTCTCGGTGTTTATTAATTGTTTATCTAAAAGATTTTCTTTCGGCCCAACAGAGGTCTGCACAGCAAGTCAGCCATGGGCACACTGCGAGCCCCCGGGGCGGTCACCTATCTTTATACACGAAGTTACTTACACAATATTTATTATTTTTCCCCAATACCTTTTACCCTTATTAACTGGTGCACTTCTAGTAATAACCAATCCCAAAGTGCCAACATCACCACAGAAGATGGAGGCCAAGAAGAAGAAGAACAGGACACGCCCCAATTTCTCCATCTTACTTCTTTAGACCCCCCTGTACAGAAATCTTAAACCCTGTGTCTTACACTCTAATTAACTTATCCCTTCACCATTCACCCAGTGAAATCCTCCCATCCTCATACAGGTGTCGTCTCCTGTGTAGGATCAAAGTCCAGCCACCAGACACTTCTGGCAATGTTCCAGGACTCCCGAGCCCCCCAAGGGTGGTCTCGGCCACTCTGCACCTCCGTCCTGAGGTGCTGAGATCCCACCAGGGCAGGGCAGGGCAAGGCTGGACCTGCCCCTTCCTCCCCCACACACAAAATGCTTAGAGCCAACAATCTCCTCCAGTCTGTCACTACAGGGAATGCTGGAAGTGAAATCCCATTTGTGACCATGGCCACCTGTTTCAGAAGGACAGTTCTTTTCCATAGGAAGGAAAGCACAGAGCTCCAAGGTTTGAAAGGCAGATGAGAACCTCAGTAGGCCAAGACCAGCCAGACGTGTCAAGAATGGCACGTTTTTTTTGGGAGCAGTCTTTGAATTTAGGGAATTTTGGAGGTGGAAACCCAATCTCGGCCATGGGCACCTGGAGAGGCAGGACAGTTCTTTCCCATGGGAAGGAGAGCATGGACCCTCACTCAGTGTTTTTGGGAACACATGAGAAGTGACTATTGTGAAACCACTGCCAGTCAGATTTGTCCTGACAATATTCCTATGGGAACAATCTCGAGATATAAGGAAATTTGGAGGTGAAATCCCAGTTCTGGCCATGGGTGCCTGGAGCAGAAGGACAGTTCTTTTCCATTGGGAAGGAAAGCACAGAGCCCCAGTGTTTCAGCAGCAGATGAGAAGTGACCCTCAACATGCACAGGTCAGCTGGACCAGTCAGGCAGCCAATGAGAGGCCAAACCAGCCAGAGCTGTTCTGTTTTCCCTTGGTTTTATGGGGCTCCATAGTGTCACAATGGTGCCTTGGATCCATGGGGCCCCGCAGTGTCATAATGGTGACTTGATTCCATGGGTTCCAGCAGTGTCACAATGGTCTCTTGATTACAAGAAGACCTGTAGTGCCACAACGGCCCCTAGGTTCCATGGGGTCCCACAATGTCACAGTGGCCCCTAGGTGTCATAAGGCCCCACAGTGTCACAACGGTCCCAAGGACTCCCTGAGCCCTTGCAGTGTCACAATGGTCTCCATGGTTCCCCAGGCCCCACAATGTCATGGGACTCCTCTGTTCCATGAGGTCTGCAATGTCACAATGGACCTTTGTACCCTGGGGCTTTGCTGTGTCACAATGGTCTCCTCTGGCTTCACAGTGTCACAATGGACCATTGATGACAGGAGGCCACTCTATTGCCCTGGAGCTTTGGTTCCATGCAGCCCTGCAGTGTCACAAAGGCCTCTTGGTTTCATGAGGCCCCACAGTATCACAATAGTCCTCCCAGGGCCACCGTGAGGAGGTCCATAGTATCACAATGGACTTCCTCATGGTCTTACTGGTTCCATGAGGCCTCACAGTGTCCCAATGGTTTTTTTATTCCACCAAGCCTCATAGTGTCACAATGGTCTCCATGTTTCCATGAATCCCAGCAATGTCACAGTGCTCTCCATGATTCCATGGTGCCCCACAGTGTCACAATGGTCCCTTGACCTCCCAGGGCCCCACAGTGTCACACTGGTCCCTTGGTCTTACAGGGCCCCAGAGGGTCACAATGGTCCCCTTGGTTCCATGGGCCCTGTGCTGCTGCATTCCCCCCTCCCCTTCTCAGGCAGCCCTGCCAGCTGAGAAATGCTCCTTGGGCCTGGGCCTTGGCCAACAGCCCCTGGGCTCAGCTCCTCTGCAGCTCATCACAAACACTGCCTGCTCCAGGCACTGCTGCTGCCCAACCAGCTCCTGGTTCCTGTAGCAGCAGCCCTGGGACCTGTTTGTGTTCCCTGAGCGGCACAACATCCCTGTTCTCACCCTGCCAAAGAAAGCTGTTGGTGCCAAGTGCGGCCAGGATGAGCCATTGCTGGGACTGAAGCCCCTCTCTTGGGGCCCTGCAAACAGCGCTCCAAAAGGAGCCCTTGGAGCTCTCCTGGGCCAGCCACTCCCTCTGAGAGGGGCCTCTCCCAGCTTGGAACGCTCCCGTTTGCTGCACTCGGGGATCCTGAACAACGACAGAGCCTGGGCCGATCCCCCCACTCCTCCAGGCTCGGCCCTTCACCCGCTGGGGAGATGCCAAAGCATCAGCAGTGAGCATTGCCTGCCCTCAGGTGAATTGCTCACAGGTGCCTTGCACTGACTCTTTGTGTCTGTGTGCACACAGGAGTTCCTGTGCTGGGGAAATGTGGCAGAAATGCTGCTCTCTGAGGGGTTGGAGTGCCTTGGATAGCTGAGTCAGTCAGATATCCAGATATAAGTAATGGTAAGTCACGATGTCTAAGCTAAGTTAAATGCTGCTAGAGTGTTTCTTTTGCTAAGTTGTATATTTAAGCTATTAGCTAAGTTAAATATTGTTAAGTGTTACTCTATTAAATTGCTAAGTCATGTGTTATAAGTTAGGTCAAATATTTTTAAGTGCCACTCTTTTGCTAAATTGTGAAGTTGAAGGCATCAGTTAGGGTTAAGGTATAAGTTAGGTACTGTTAAATTTGAGATCCTTTGAGCTTTAGGCCATATTCCTTTTATCCTTGCCCTCACTGTCCTTGTGTCATACACACACACACAGGGACAGTTCTCAGTAAATTTCTGGTTTGATTGCCTAGATTTGGTTTGGTTTTGTCATTGCTTTGTTTCCTTAGTGTGCCGGAAGTGTCCAGTCAGGAGCAGAGCGGCTCTTGCCAAGGAACGTTGTGGTGCTTTCTCTTAATACTAAATCTGATATTTGCTGATCCCTTGCAGGGGATTTTTTCAGTGCTCTCAAGGCCTCATTGGTAGCAGGGTGAAGGAGCCCTGGCCCAGGCTCTGGCCCTGGGGGACACGGGGACGCTGCTGGGGGGTCCCTGTCCCCCTGTGCCACCCCCAGGGGCCTGTCCCCCCGTCCCCGTGTCAGGCTCTGGGGTCGATCTCGTGGAACATCCTCTGGGGGAGGCTGCGGGGCCGGGGGCGGGGGGACCCGGGGGGACAGGGGACCCCGCTGTGCATGAGCAGGGTTGGACTGCTCTGGGGGAACTGTGAGGGGGGCCAGGGCAGAGTGACCTCCCCAGTGACCTCACACAGCCCCTGTGATGTCACACAGCCTCCTATGATGTCGCAGAGCCCCTGTGATGTCACACAGCCTCCTGTGATGTCTCAGTCCACTCTGGGATATCACAGCACACCCTTGTGATGTCCCAGAGCAAGCTCTGCAGTATCACTCAGTGATGTCATACAGCTGTGCTGTGATTTCACAGAAGACTCTGTGATGTCACAGACGACTCTGTGATGTCAAAAAGTCACCAAGTGATGTCATTGTCTGTTCTGTGGTGTCACACCCAGCTCTGTGTTGACACAAAATCCTGTCTGTAGTGTCCTACTGGCACTCTGTAATGTCACAGCACACGCTTTGACCTTACAGGTTTCTCTATGATGTCATGCAGCCATGCCATGATGTCACAACCTGCTCTGTGATGTCACAGAATCCCCTCTATGATGCTACAGCTGCTCAATGACCTCACACAACAAACTCTGTGATGTCATAGCCCAACCTGTGACCTCACACAGCCCACTCTGTGCTGTCACACAGCCCCTGGCTGACATCCCAGCTGCTCTGTGCCTCTGTGACACAGCCCCAGAGGTGCTGCTGTGACACAGCCCCCTCGGGGACATGCCACAGCCCCTGCCAGTGCTGAGCCCCTGTGAGCTCTGTCTGTGCCCTGCTGGTGTCCCTGAGGGGCCCTGGCAGCGTCCCAGCCCTGCTGGGCTGTGCACAGGAGCTGCTCCTGGCCAGAGCTGTCTCTCTGCAGCGCTGCCCTTGCCAGGAGCTGCCTCTGGGCCAGGAGCCCGGCCCAGCTCAGCAGCACAGACACAGCACAGGGACTTTAATGACCCTCTGGGGCTTTGGTGCTCTTTGCATCAGACTCAGTCCCTCCGAGTGTGCTCAAAAATTTCTGAAGAATTCAAAAAGTAATTGAAACACTAAAATTTCTCAAAATATAAATAGATTCATCTGAGGGACAGGACTGAGAAAGTGTCCCCAGGTTCCAGGAAGAGCAGAACACTCGTTGCAGTGATGGCAGCTGGGGACAAGCAAGGGAAAGGTGTCTCTGATGCTGAGCAAACCTGCACCTCTGTCCCTGCAGGCTGTCGGCATCCCCCGGCTGCCCCACCTGGCTGGGCCCTTCCTTTGCTGACAGCTCTGCCTCCTGCCTGCCTCTGCCTGCCCACACAGAGCCTGGGGCTGCTCCAGGCTCCTGCTGGGGACGTGCTGCACCACAGCCCTGCCCTGCCAGGGAAATTCCTTTCTGCTGCTGCCCAGGCTGGACCTGCCCAGCTGTCCTTGGTGCTATTATGTCTTATTCAGGCTCATTCCTACTATGAAAAAAAAGCTCCAGCCTCTCTGAAACCACCCTTCCATCCCTCCCAGGCTACTCCTATTCTACCCTCAGTCTCCACAGCACTGAGCCCAGAGCCATCACCCTCTACCAGCTGATTTTGTGATGAGGCCTCCAAAGCGCATCCTGGGAGATTTTTGTGTCTTCTCCAAGGTCTGAGAAAATGGAAAAACAGTGATCAAAGTTATTTTCTCCACAATCTTGGAATGACAGAAGAGGGGCCAATATCTTTAAATTGAATGAGTGTGGATTTATATATCTTAGAAGGAGGAAATAATTTACAAGTATGAGGGTGGCTCGAAACTGCAGCTGATTTTCCAGAGAAGTGGATTCCCCATCCCAGAAATTGTCCAAGAGCAGGAACTTTGTGCAGCCTGACCCAGTGAAACCCTCTCATCCTCAGGGACAGAATTCCTGTAGTGTGGGTTCTCTGATGTGCTGGGTGCCCTCACAACGCTTCTGGCCAGAATGTCTGCTGAGGGCAGCCAGGCTGCTGCAGGGGCAGTGACCTCACAGCCATCACCATGGCAGCCCTGTCCCCTGGGCCTGGCTCTGCCTTTTCCACTGCCCCTGCCTTGGCTCTGCTGCCATGAAGAGTTTTGTCATTAATATCTTGTCCCCAAGGTACTGGGGCCAGTGGCTTCCCAGTCAGGCTCCTGGAGCAGAAGTGGCTTTTCAGAGCCCAGCCAGGAATGAGCCCTGAGGCAGCAGCTCTGCAGTGGTGGCCACCAGGCCGGGCTGCCAAGGGAGGCTTCTGGCCATGGCCTGCAAGCAGCTGCTGCTGCCAAGGTGCCTTTGGTGCCTCAGGCTCTCCCTGGCACAGCTCCCAGCACGGCACTCTGCCCTTGTGCCCGAGCCCTTCCCTGTGCTGGGGCTGGCCTGGGGCTTTTCCTGCAGCGGGACCTGCCCTGCTGATGGCACAGGAAAGGCAGTTCCTGCTGGTGCAGGAGGCTCTGCCTGCCATGGGCTCCAACAACTCCAGCAAGGCCCTGTTGACTTCCAAATTGCTGCCTAGAGCACTATATTCTAATAATAGTTATAGCTCCTGAACTGTGGATTAAATAACTGTGCTGGTGATCTTTCCATCTGATCATGATCAGAATAAGCCAGAGACATATTTATATAAATTAATCTGGTATTCTATCATTAATCCTATGGGACAAATTGTGTTAAAGTTGAATTCCACATGTTCAATGTTTTACACCTTTGACAAATTCTTGAGCTTGGATTGGATCCAGCCACTCCCAGTCTCCTCTCTTTGAAGGAATTTTAGAAGTCTAGGGGCCCTACAGGGGTTTGAGGAACCATGGTGGCTGTTGGGTGTCATTTCTCCACCTCATGATTTAGCAGGAGTTTTTCCAATAAAGAAATAAAGCTTTTACCTGAAGCTCCCACTGTGCCCATGACAGGAACCCCTGTGAGTGTCTGGGACATCCCGGCTCTTTGGCAGCCTGGAGACTCCTGGGATGTCACCGTGGAGCCCCCTTGAATGCCTGTGACAGATCGGTGCCTTTGCAGCCCACAGTCCCCCTGGGATGTCACCATGGAATGGCTGAGACTGCCTCTGACCACAGGGCTCTTCACCATCCCCAGAAAGCCCTGGGAGGTGTCCATAGAGCCCCTCTCCCTGCCTGTGACATTCCAGCTCTGGAACAGCATGGAGACTCTTAGAAAGTCCCCATGGAACCTCTCTGAGGGCCTGTGACAAATCTGATCCTTAGCAGGCAACCATCACCAGCCCCCTGTTGCTATGGTCGGTATCCATGGCAACCATCACCAGCCCCCTGTTGCTATGGTCAGTTTCCATGGCAGCTCCATGGAGACCCCATGATGGGGTGGTTGCCATGGACACCAGCTCAGGCCTGCAGCCAGATCCTGTTGCCATGGCAACCATTGGCAGCCCCATCCCCAGGCTCATGGGATCCCAGAACCACAGAATTGGCTGAGCTGGGAGGGACCCATCAGGATCCTCCAGTCCAACTGCTGGCCCTGCACAGGACACCCCAACAATGCCAGCCGGGGCCTGGCAGCGCTGTCCAAACGCTGCTGCAGCTCAGAGAGCCCTGGAGCTGGGACCCTTCCCTGGGGAGCCTGGGCAGGGCCCCAGCAGCCTCTGGGCAAAAACCTTTTCCTGACATCCAACCTGAGCCTGCCCCGACTCAGCTGCAGCCGTTCCCTCCACTCCTGTCTCTGGGCACCAGAGGGAAGAGGTTCCCACAGCCCCAGCCAGGGACCCGCTCCCAAGGCTGCTGCCATGGCCACCAGGGCTGGGACCAGCTGGGATGCTCGGTTTCCACGGCCGGGGTTCAGGAATGGGATTCCCCAATTTCCTGCTCCTGCTAAAACCACGCTGCCCTCCCTGCCCTCCCACCTCTTGTGGAAAGAACAAAAGGCAAAGATCCCAGGCTGGGATAAGACCAATTTATTGGGAACAGCAGCAAGATAAGGAACAAACAGGAACAGAAATAATACTGGTAACAGAAGGGATAAAATAAAGATAAAACTACAACACAACTGACTGTCTCTTCCCGGCCACAATTTTCCACTGCCTGTAAAGGACACCCTTCTCCTCAAGAGAGAGAGAGAGAGAGAGAAATCCCTTTCCTGCCCCTGGCAATGTCCTGAGGTGGGAGAGAATGTAATGACACGGTCATGCCCACACCCTCATGTGGTTTTTCAGGGCCACATCATGTCCATTGGCAGGGGCAGGAAAAGGTACAAGTGTTTTCTCAGCCTGGATCATGGGAAACATAGATCACTAGGGGTCTGCTTAACAAGGGTCCTCCATGGGGATTGAAGCTAGAGCAGTGCACAAAGCTCCTCCTGCACTTGGGGCATTGGCAGAGCTTACTTTACCAGTGCCTCCTTTGGTGTCTGGTCAACTGAGAGCTCCGGGTGAAGCTCTTCCCACACTGGGGACACTCATAGGGCCTCTCCCCAGTGTGGATGCGCCGGAGCCTGATGAGGTGGGAGCTGCGCTTGAAGCCCTTCCCACAGTCAGGGCCGCAGAAGAGCCTCTCCTCTGTGTGAATCTGCTGGTGGCAGAGGAGATTGGAGCTGGTGTGAAACCTCTTCCCACACTCGGGACACTCGTAGGGCCTCTCCCCAGGGTGGATGCGCAGGTGGGTCACAAGGGTGGATCTGTAGCTGAAGCCCTTCCCACACTCCCCACACTCCTAGGGGGCTTCCCCAGTGTGGATCATCTGGTGGTGGATCAGGGTGCTGCTCTGCCTGAAGCTCTTCCCACGCTCCAAGCACTTCTGGGGCTTCTCCCCATCATGAAGCTGCTCCTGGGCCATCAGCTCCAAGCTCTGGCTGAAGCTGTGTCCACCGTCCTGGCTCAGGGTTAGTCTTTCCTCCTCAGAGCACCCTGGGCTGGGTTTGGAGCCCCTCTTCCTGCAGGATCTCTGGGGATTTTCCTCCCCAATGTAATTCTGCACTGTAGAGTCAATCAAAACAGCCTCTTCCATGAGGTTCTGCCAAGGAGATTTTTCTTCCATGGTCTCCATCATCACCTTTTTGTCTGGGGAAGGAATGGCTAGGAGAAGATGGGATTTTCCTCCAATCCAGAAGGAAGGGGAAGGACATCCCCCCAGTGCATCCCCGGCAGGATGGTCTTGGCACCATAGTTGTCCTGCAGCTAGGGGCCATGCTGGGCTGGGAGATGGAGCAGGAGAGAGGGGGAAAGGGGCACTGATTTCCTCCTCACCTGCCAGGGTATCCCAAGGCTCCTTCCTCTTACTCTCAGCCTCCTCCTACATCCAATCAAGGTTTGGGAATGGGAAATCCTGTTCTGGGAAGAAAACAAAGGGTGCGCACAATATCTTTTGTCCTGGGGTCTGTGCTGGGCTGGGAGATGGAGCAGGAGAGAGGGGGAATAGGGCACTGACTTCCTCCTCACCTGCCTGGGTGTCCTCTGGGGAATGGTGTGGAGTGACAGGGACAGGGACAACCCCCCCAAACCCCTCCCAAGCATCCTCCAGGGCAAGAGCCTCAGAGACCCCTTGAGCATCCGCTGGGCACTGGACAAAATAAACTTAGCAGAAATCAACCTCAACTCTGCATAAAATACCTTTTTTGAAGAATATTTGATTTTCCCACAATTCACATGTGACGAAAACACAAAAAAATCCCAAAAATGAATAAACTGACAATAGTATCAGTGATGTGGCAATTCCAAGTTTCATCGGTTCCTGCACAGCTCCAGCTCAGCTGCTGGAAGGTTCCAATAAGAGCAAAGTGCAAATTTGGCCCAATACAGTATATTAAAAGGAAGGGGAAGCTCTGTGTAGCTGTCAAAAAGGTGATAGGAATGAAGAGAATAATGAACCTCACATTTTACAAAGCCCCCAAGCCTGTGAATTCTGGAGTTATTTGGGAATTTAGCTACTTGAGCCGGGCTTCTTCTGGGACTTTTAGCAGCCTTGTGTTCCTCACTGTGGGGTGAATGAACCTTGTCAGTCTCACTGGTAACATTTGCTCCAGTTGCTCCAGTGATTTTAACAAACTTTTCAAGGAAGGACAACAAAATATTTTCTTTTTCACTGGTCACTCACAACAGCCATTTTCATCATCATTTCTCCCATAAGTTCCCCAGGAGGAAGGAGGGACTGTTTCCAAGTCCTTCCAAGTTTCCAAGAGTTGCTCCAGAAAGAACCACAACCTCCTCAGAGAAGGGAACTATGCTGTGGTCAAAGGCACTTGGAGTCAGAGAACAGCGCCCTGAACTCACTGTGCCCAAATAATATTGTAATCTGGTTAAGAAAATTGTTATAGAGATTCCTCTGCCCCAATTAAGGTTTTAATGAGATCAAATCCAAAATGCATTTTATTAAACAGTAAATGTGAGGTAGAGAGAAAGAGGGAAAGAAAGAGAAAAGAGGAGAGAGCAAGGGACAGAGACCTCCCCTGGAGCAGGGCAAGTGTGACATTGTCCCCTGTGTGTGTGGCATTCCCAGGGTGGGGGTTTTACACCTGAGCCAGTTTGGGTAAGGGGGGTGGTGTTAACCCACCGAGCAGGGATTACCCCACTGTTTCAGGTTGCAATGTAAGATGTAACCAAATGCAGGTTTTCAATCCCCATCTTCATCAACTGCTATAAACAGGTGGGTCAGTGTTCTTTATCTCTTGCATGACTCAACCCTGATAACGCCCTCCAGGGGAGATATCTTCTGCTAATGGGCCATTGAGTGTCACTGCAGAACTGATAAAATTCTATCATCCCATTGTGGGATGCTCCGCCCAGGGGGAGGGACCAAGCATTCCTACCTGGTTATAAGCTGAGGCTTGCTACAACCAGGAGCAGCTTGCCTACTGGATTGCCAGAGGACAAGAACTCCATAACCACCACTGGACCTTCAGGGGAAGACCAGACCCTTCTACAGGATCACTGCTTTGACAGAATCACGTTGATCACTCCTACAGGACTGCAGCCACCATTTAATGGGACTGCTGCCACCACCCAGACCAACAGGGTGTCAGGTTATATCCTGACTCTGTCAGTTTAAGGCAGTGTTTCTGTATCATTGCCCTGATCTAAATTTTTTTCTTAAATTGTAATTCTGACTTAGACTGTCCCCCAGGTTTGCCTTCAAACCAGAACAAAAGACAATGTGTGCCCCCTTTGTTTTCTTCCCAGAACAGGATTTCCCATTCCCAAACCTTGATTGGATGTAGGAGGAGGCTGAGAGTAAGAGGAAGGAGCCTTGGGATACCCTGGCAGGTGAGGAGGAAATCAGTGCCCCTTTCCCCCTCTCTCCTGCTCCATCTCCCAGCCCAGCATGGCCCCTAGCTGCAGGACAACTATGGTGCCAAGACCATCCTGCCGGGGATGCACTGGGGGGATGTCCTTCCCCTTCCTTCTGGATTGGAGGAAAATCCCATCTTCTCCTAGCCATTCCTTCCCCAGACAAAAAGGTGATGATGGAGACCATGGAAGAAAAATCTCCTTGGCAGAACCTCATGGAAGAGGCTGTTTTGATTGACTCTACAGTGCAGAATTACATTGGGGAGGAAAATCCCCAGAGATCCTGCAGGAAGAGGGGCTCCAAACCCAGCCCAGGGTGCTCTGAGGAGGAAAGACTAACCCTGAGCCAGGACGGTGGACACAGCTTCAGCCAGAGCTTGGAGCTGATGGCCCAGGAGCAGCTTCATGATGGGGAGAAGCCCCAGAAGTGCTTGGAGCGTGGGAAGAGCTTCAGGCAGAGCAGCACCCTGATCCACCACCAGATGATCCACACTGGGGAAGCCCCCTAGGAGTGTGGGGAGTGTGGGAAGGGCTTCAGCTACAGATCCACCCTTGTGACCCACCTGCGCATCCACCCTGGGGAGAGGCCCTACGAGTGTCCCGAGTGTGGGAAGAGGTTTCACACCAGCTCCAATCTCCTCTGCCACCAGCAGATTCACACAGAGGAGAGGCTCTTCTGCGGCCCTGACTGTGGGAAGGGCTTCAAGCGCAGCTCCCACCTCATCAGGCTCCGGCGCATCCACACTGGGGAGAGGCCCTATGAGTGTCCCCAGTGTGGGAAGAGCTTCCCCCGGAGCTCTCAGTTGACCAGACACCAAAGGAGGCACTGGTAAAGTAAGCTCTGCCAATGCCCCAAGTGCAGGAGGAGCTTTGTGCATTGCTCTAGCTTCAATCCCCATGGAGGACCCTTGTTTAGCAGACCTCTAGTGATCTATGTTTCCCATGATCCAGGCTGAGAAAACACTTGTACCTTTTCCTGCCCCTGCCAATGGACATGATGTGGCCCTGAAAAACCACATGAGGGTGTGGGCATGACCGTGTCATTACATTCTCTCCCACCTCAGGACATTGCCAGGGGCAGGAAAGGGATTTCTCTCTCTCTCTCTCTCTCTTGAGGAGAAGGGTGTCCTTTACAGGCAGTGGAAAATTGTGGCCGGGAAGAGACAGTCAGTTGTGTTGTAGTTTTATCTTTATTTTATCCCTTCTGTTACCAGTATTATTTCTGTTCCTGTTTGTTCCTTATCTTGCTGCTGTTCCCAATAAATTGGTCTTATCCCAGCCTGGGATCTTTGCCTTTTGTTCTTTCCACAAGAGGTGGGAGGGCAGGGAGGGCAGCGTGGTTTTAGCAGGAGCAGGAAATTGGGGAATCCCATTCCTGAACCCCGGCCGTGGAAACCGAGCATCCCAGCTGGTCCCAGCCCTGGTGGCCATGGCAGCAGCCTTGGGAGCGGGTCCCTGGCTGGGGCTGTGGGAACCTCTTCCCTCTGGTGCCCAGGGACAGGAGTGGAGGGAACGGCTGCAGCTGAGTCGGGGCAGGCTCCAGTTGGATGTCAGGAAAAGGTTTTTGCCCAGAGGCTGCTGGGGCCCTGCCCAGGCTCCCCAGGGAAGGGTCCCAGCTCCAGGGCTCTCTGAGCTGCAGCAGCGTTTGGACAGCGCTGCCAGGCCCCGGCTGGCATTGTTGGGGTGTCCTGTGCAGGGCCAGCAGTTGGACTGGAGGATCCTGATGGGTCCCTCCCAGCTCAGCCAATTCTGTGGTTCTGGGATCCCATGAGCCTGGGGATGGGGCTGCCAATGGTTGCCATGGCAACAGGATCTGGCTGCAGGCCTGAGCTGGTGTCCATGGCAACCACCCCATCATGGGGTCTCCATGGAACTGCTGAGGGACTGACCATAGCAACAGGGGGCTGGTGATGGTTGCCATGGATACCGATCATAGCAACAGGGGGCTGGTGATGGTTGCCATGGATACCGACCATAGCAACAGGGGGCTGGTGATGGTTGCCTGCTAAGGATCAGATTTGTCACAGGCCCTCAGAGGGGTTCCATGGGGACTTTCTAAGAGTCTCCATGCTGTTCCAGAGCTGGAATGTCACAGGCAGGGAGAGGGGCTCTATGGACACCTCCCAGGGCTTTCTGGGGATGGTGAAGAGCCCTGTGGTCAGAGGCAGTCTCAGCCATTCCATGGTGACATCCCAGGGGGACTGTGGGCTGCAAAGGCACCGGTCTGTCACAGGCATTCAAGGGGGCTCCACGGTGACATCCCAGGAGTCTCCAGGCTGCCAAAGAGCCGGGATGTCCCAGACACTCACAGGGGTTCCTGTCATGGGCACAGTGGGAGCTTCAGGTAAAAGCTTTATTTCTTTATTGGAAAAACTCCTGCTAAATCATGAGGTGGAGAAATGACACCCAACAGCCACCATGGTTCCTCAAACCCCTGTAGGGCCCCTAGACTTCTAAAATTCCTTCAAAGAGAGGAGACTGGGAGTGGCTGGATCCAATCCAAGCTCGAGAATTTGTCAAAGGTGTAAAACATTGAACATGTGGAATTCAACTTTAACACAATTTGTCCCATAGGATTAATGATAGAATACCAGATTAATTTATATAAATATGTCTCTGGCTTATTCTGATCATGATCAGATGGAAAGATCACCAGCACAGTTATTTAATCCACAGTTCAGGAGCTATAACTATTATTAGAATATAGTGCTCTAGGCAGCAATTTTGAAGTCAACAGGGCCTTGCTGGAGTTGTTGGAGCCCATGGCAGGCAGAGCCTCCTGCACCAGCAGGAACTGCCTTTCCTGTGCCATCAGCAGGGCACGTCCCTCTGCAGGAAGCCCCAGGCCAGCCCCAGCACAGGGAAGGGCTCGGGCACAAGGGCAGAGTGCCGTGCTGGGAGCTGTGCCAGGGAGAGCCTGAGGCACCAAAGGCACCTTGGCAGCAGCAGCTGCTTGCAGGCCATGGCCAGAAGCCTCCCTTGGCAGCCCGGCCTGGTGGCCACCACTGCAGAGCTGCTGCCTCAGGGCTCATTCCTGGCTGGGCTCTGAAAAGCCACTTCTGCTCCAGGAGCCTGACTGGGAAGCCACTGGCCCCAGTACCTTGGGGACAAGATATTAATGACAAAACTCTTCATGGCAGCAGAGCCAAGGCAGGGGCAGAGGAAAAGGCAGAGCCAGGCCCAAGGGACAGGGCTGCCATGGTGATGGCTGTGAGGTCACTGCCCCTGCAGCAGCCTGGCTGCCCTCAGCAGACATTCTGGCCAGAAGCGTTGTGAGGGCACCCAGCACATCAGAGAACCCACACTACAGGAATTCTGTCCCTGAGGATGAGAGGTTTTCACTGGGTCAGGCTGCACAAAGTTCCTGCTCTTGGACAATTTCTGGGATGGGGAATCCACTTCTCTGGAAAATCAGCTGCAGTTTCGAGCCACCCTCATACTTGTAAATTATTTCCTCCTTCTAAGATATATAAATCCACACTCATTCAATTTAAAGATATTGGCCCCTCTTCTGTCATTCCAAGATTGTGGAGAAAATAACTTTGATCACTGTTTTTCCATTTTCTCAGACCTTGGAGAAGACACAAAAATCTCCCAGGATGCGCTTTGGAGGCCTCATCACAAAACCAGCTGGTAGAGGGTGATGGCTCTGGGCTCAGTGCTGTGGAGACTGAGGGTAGACCTGGGAGGGATGGAAGGGTGGTTTCAGAGAGGCTGGAGCTTTTTTTTCATAGTAGGAATGAGCCTGAATAAGACATAATAGCACCAAGGACAGCTGGGCAGGTCCAGCCTGGGCAGCAGCAGAAAGGAATTTCCCTGGCAGGGCAGGGCTGTGGTGCAGCACGTCCCCAGCAGGAGCCTGGAGCAGCCCCAGGCTCTGTGTGGGCAGGCAGAGGCAGGCAGGAGGCAGAGCTGTCAGCAAAGGAAGGGCCCAGCCAGGTGGGGCAGCCGGGGGATGCCGACAGCCTGCAGGGACAGAGGCGCAGGTTTGCTCAGCATCAGAGACACCTTTCCCTTGCTTGTCCCCAGCTGCCATCACTGCAACGAGTGTTCTGCTCTTCCTGGAACCTGGGGACACTTTCTCAGTCCTGTCCCTCAGATGAATCTATTTATATTTTGAGAAATTTCAGTGTTTCAATTACTTTTTGAATTCTTCAGAAATTTTTGAGCACACTCGGAGGGACTGAGTCTGATGCAAAGAGCACCAAAGCCCCAGAGGGTCATTAAAGTCCCTGTGCTGTGTCTGTGCTGCTGAGCTGGGCCGGGCTCCTGGCCCAGAGGCAGCTCCTGGCAAGGGCAGCGCTGCAGAGAGACAGCTCTGGCCAGGAGCAGCTCCTGTGCACAGCCCAGCAGGGCTGGGACGCTGCCAGGGCCCCTCAGGGACACCAGCAGGGCACAGACAGAGCTCACAGGGGCTCAGCACTGGCAGGGGCTGTGGCATGTCCCCGAGGGGGCTGTGTCACAGCAGCACCTCTGGGGCTGTGTCACAGAGGCACAGAGCAGCTGCGATGTCAGCAAGGGGCTGTGTGACAGCACAGAGTGGGCTGTGTGAGGTCACAGATTGGGCTATGACATCACAGAGTTTGTTGTGTGAGGTCATTGAGCAGCTACAGCGTCACGGAGGGGATTCTGTGCCATCCCAAGCAGGTTGTGACATCATGGCATGGCTGTGTGACATCATAGAGCTGGCTGTGAGGTCAGAGTGTGTGCTGTGACATTACAGAATGGCAGTATGACATCGAAGAGAGGGTTTTGTGACATCACTGAGACTGTTGTAACATCACACAACTGCCTGTGACAATAAAGAGTAGGGTGTGAGGCCACAGAGCAGATCCTGCCATCATAGAGGGTGTCTCTGTGACATCAGAGAGTGGGTTGTGACATCACTGGGTGGCTGTGTAACATCACAGAGCAGGCTGTGACAACACAGAACAGACAGTGACATCACAGGGTGCCTTTTTGACATCACAGTGTCTTCTGTGACATCACAGTGCAGCTGCATGACATTCTAGGGTGACATCCCAGATTTGGTTCTGTGGCATCACAAGCGGGATGTGTGACATCCCAGAGTGGGCTGTGACATCATTGGTGTCTATGTGACCTTGCAAAAGAGCTGTGTGTCATCATAAGGGGCTGTGTGACATCACAGGTGCTGTGTGAGGGCACTGGGGAGGTCACTCTGCCCCGGCCCCCCTCACAGCTCCCCCCAGAGCAGTCCAACCCTGCCCGTGCACAGCGGGGTCCCCTGTCCCCCCGGGTCCCCCCGCCCCCGGCCCCGCAGCCTCCCCCAGAGGATGTTCCACGAGATCGACCCCAGAGCCTGACACGGGGCCGGGGGGCCG
The DNA here is from genome assembly GCF_027579445.1 of Ammospiza nelsoni. NCBI lineage: Eukaryota > Metazoa > Chordata > Aves > Passeriformes > Passerellidae > Ammospiza > Ammospiza nelsoni. The sequence goes on along the minus strand of NC_080649.1, from coordinate 16,846,291 downwards.
GGGCCCTGGGGGTGGCACAGGGGGACAGGGAACCCCCAGCAGCGTCCCCGTGTCCCCCAGGGCCAGAGCCTGGGCCAGGGCTCCTTCGCCCTGTTACAAACGAGGCCGTGATAGCACTGAGCAGGGAGCAGCAAAAACCAAATTTAATATTAAGGGACAGCAGCACAAAGTTCCTTGGCAAGAGTCACTCTGCTCCCAACTGGACACTTCAGGCACACCAGGGAAACAAAGTAACAACAAAACCAAAGTAAATCCAGGCAATCAAACCAGAAATTTACTGAGAACTGTCCCTGTGTGTGTGTATGACACAAGGGCAGCGAGGGCAAGGATAAAAGGACTACAGCCTAAAAGCTTAATAGAGCTCAAACCTAACAGAATATAACTTGCACCTTAACCTTAAGTGATACCTTCAACCTCACGATTTGGCAGAAGAACACTACTTAACAGTATTTAACCTAACGTATAACTTATGACTTAACAATTTAAAACAGGAATACCACTTAAAAAAATTAGGTAATAACTTAAATTAAATTTTATATCTTAGCAAAAGAACAGCTCTTAGCAGCATTTAACTTAGCTTAGAGCTTGTGACAAAACCTTACTTACTGATATCTGGATATCTGACTGACTCAGCTATCCAAGGCACTCCAACCCCTCAGAGAGCAGCATTTCTGCCACATTTCCCCAGCACAGGCACTCCTGTGTGCACACAGACACCAAGAGTCAGTGCAAGGCACCTGTGAGCAGTTCCCCTGAGGGCAGGCAATGCTCACTGTGGATCCTTTGGCATCTCCCCAGCGGGTGAAGGGTTGACCCTGGAGGAGTGGGGGGATCGGCCCAGGCTCCGTCGTTGTTCAGGATCCCCGAGTGCAGCAAACGGGAGAGTTCCCGGCTGGGAGAGGCCCCACTCAGAGGGAGTGGCTGGCCCAGGAGAGCTCCAAGGGCTCCTTTTGGAGCGCTGTTTGCAGGGCCCCAAGAGAGGGGCTTCAGTCCCAGCAATGGTTCATCCTGGCCGCACTTGGCACCAACAGCTTTCTTTGGCAGGGTGAGAACAGGGATGTTGTGCCGCTCAGGGAACACAAACAGGTCCCAGGGCTGCTGCTACAGGAACCAGGAGCTGGTTGGGCAGCAGCAGTGCCTGGAGCAGGCAGTGTTTGTGATGAGCTGCAGAGGAGCTGAGCCCAGGGGCTGTTGGCCAAGGCCCAGGCCCAAGGAGCATTTCTCAGCTGGCAGGGCGGCCTGAGAAGGGGAGGGGGGAATGCAGCAGCACAGGGCCCATGGAACCAAGGGACCATTGTGACACTGTGGGGCCCTGTGACACCAAGGGACCAGTGTGACACTGTGGGGCCCTGGGAGGTCAAGGGACCATGGTGACACTGTGGGGCCCTGTCAGACCAAAGAGCCAGTGTGACACTGTGGGGCTGTGACATCAAGGGACCATTGTGACACTGTGGGGCACCATGGAATCATGGAGAGCACTGTGACATTGCTGGGATTCATGGAAACATGGAGACCATTGTGACACTATGAGGCTTGGTGGAATAAAAAAACCATTGGGACACTGTGAGGCCTCATGGAACCAGTAAGACCATGAGGAAGTCCATTGTGATACTATGGACCTCCTCATGGTGGCCCTGGGAGGACTATTGTGATACTGTGGGGCCTCATGAAACCAAGAGGCCTTTGTGACACTGCAGGGCTGCATGGAACCAAAGCTCCAGGGCAATAGAGTGGCCTCCTGTCATCAATGGTCCATTGTGACACTGTGAAGCCAGAGGAGACCATTGTGACACAGCAAAGCCCCAGGGTACAAAGGTCCATTGTGACATTGCAGACCTCATGGAACAGAGGAGTCCCATGACATTGTGGGGCCTGGGGAACCATGGAGACCATTGTGACACTGCAAGGGCTCAGGGAGTCCTTGGGACCGTTGTGACACTGTGGGGCCTTATGACACCTAGGGGCCACTGTGAAATTGTGGGACCCCATGGAACCTAGGGGCCGTTGTGGCAGTTCAGGTGTTCTTGTAATCAAGAGACCATTGACACTGCTGGAACCCATGGAATCAAGTCACCATTATGACACTGCGGGGCCCCATGGATCCAAGGCACCATTGTGACACTATGGAGCCCCATAAAACCAAGGGAACACAGAACAGCTCTGGCTGGTTTGGCCTCTCATTGGCTGCCTGACTGGTCCAGCTGACCTGTGCATGTTGAGGGTCACTTCTCATCTGCTGCTGAAACACTGGGGCTCTGTGCTTTCCTTCCCAATGGAAAAGAACTGTCCTTCTGCTCCAGGCACCCATGGCCAGAAGTGGGATTTCACCTCCAAATTTCCTTATATCTCGAGATTGTTCCCATAGGAATATTGTCAGGACAAATCTGACTGGCAGTGGTTTCACAATAGTCACTTCTCATCTGTCCCCAAAACACTGAGTGAGGGTCCATGCTCTCCTTCCCATGGGAAAGAACTGTCCTGCCTCTCCAGGTGCCCATGGCCGAGATTGGGTTTTCACCTCCAAAATTCCCTAAATTCAAAGACTGCTCCCAAAAAAAACGTGCCATTCCTGACACGTCTGGCTGGTCTTGGCCTACTGAGGTTCTCATCTGCCTTTCAAACCTTGGAGCTCTGTGCTTTCCTTCCTATGGAAAAGAACTGTCCTTCTGAAACAGGTGGCCATGGTCACAAATGGGATTTCACTTCCAGCATTCCCTGTAGTGACAGACTGGAGGAGATTGTTGGCTCTAAGCATTTTGTGTGTGGGGGAGGAAGGGACAGGTCCAGCCTTGCCCTGCCCTGCCCTGGTGGGATCTCAGCACCTCAGGACGGAGGTGCAGAGTGGCCGAGACCACCCTTGGGGGGCTCGGGAGTCCTGGAACATTGCCAGAAGTGTCTGGTGGCTGGACTTTGATCCTACACAGGAGACGACACCTGTATGAGGATGGGAGGATTTCACTGGGTGAATGGTGAAGGGATAAGTTAATTAGAGTGTAAGACACAGGGTTTAAGATTTCTGTACAGGGGGGTCTAAAGAAGTAAGATGGAGAAATTGGGGCGTGTCCTGTTCTTCTTCTTCTTGGCCTCCATCTTCTGTGGTGATGTTGGCACTTTGGGATTGGTTATTACTAGAAGTGCACCAGTTAATAAGGGTAAAAGGTATTGGGGAAAAATAATAAATATTGTGTAAGTAACTTCGTGTATAAAGATAGGTGACCGCCCCGGGGGCTCGCAGTGTGCCCATGGCTGACTTGCTGTGCAGACCTCTGTTGGGCCGAAAGAAAATCTTTTAGATAAACAATTAATAAACACCGAGACCGAGAAAAGATCAGAAGTCTCTCCTCGTCCTTTGAAGCGTCGGCTCTTCAAGGCCATCCCTGGGCCTTTCCAGGCCACCTAAACAGCCGAGAAACCGACATGCCCTGTGACCCCAATCCTCCCAGAGCCTCTATCCCAGCCCAGCAGTGTCTGCCAGTCCCTGGCACAGCACAGGCAATGCTCCACAGCCACCTCTGCAGCCCCAGCCCAGCTCCTGAGGGACCAAATGAGCCCAAGGCCCACCTGGGGGAAGGGCCCAGCAACACCAAGGGGTATTGAAGGCTGACCACAAGGCAAGCACACATCTTGACCCTCTCTCCTCCTGGAATTTCTATCTGAACACTGCTGGAATCCAGGAGTTGGTAGCTGTGTGTGTGCTTCTCTGTATCTTTTTTGTCTTTCTCTCTTTTTAATTCACGCTTCTTGTAAAATTTGAGTAACTTAAAATTGATCAAGCTAAGAGTTTGTGAAGGTGAATGGGCCAAGTCAGTGCTTTGAGAATTGGTTTTTGTTGTTTGAATGTCATACTAAACCTTTTGCCAAAATTTCTCTGATTTTTCTAAAGTTCCCAGTAAAGGCTGTTTTGTTCCTTTGAACTCCCAGCCACATTCCACACTCCATTTCCCAGCTGGAGCCGCTGCTGCCTCTGAGTTGTGCTGCCCCAGCCCCAGGGACGCTCTCCTTGTCTGCCCATTCCCCCACGGTCTCTGGGCAGGGATGGCCTCGGTGGGGGCTGCTGACATCCTCAGCACCTTGGAGGCTGCTGCTGAATTTTCCTGCTCCAGAGGCTTGTTCAGCCTTCAGCTCTTCAGTTCAGGAATTCAGTGTCCCAGGGCTCAGTAACATTCAGAACACCTTAACAAGCCAAGCCTCTAGGGATAATTTGATTTCAGTTTTCAAATCTTGTGTGGTTAATTAGGCAGATTTCAGAAGTGCATTCAAACTGAATATATTCTATTTTAAAAAACAGTGAGAAAAGATTTCTTAGGTCCCGTTTAGGTTTTTTTCCCTGTTAATAAATTGATATGTGCAATCTTCAATTGACACTGAATCCCAGTACCTCCTCATGCAGTTTGAATAGATATGAAAATCAAGACCCTTCATGGCTGACAATCAATCAGACTCTGTCCCTACCCCCACCCCACCATTTCCCCCATCCAAGCCCTGGCACTCAGAGCAGCCTTGTGCAAATCTGAGCTGCCTCCAGCCCAGGCTGCACCTGCAGCTTTCAGCTCCTTGACTCCAACTCCCACCTGCTTTCCTTGGAGAAGGAGCTGCCTGAGACACAGAGGGATGTTCATTTCTTGTCAGCTAACAAAGCCAAGGGAAGGCACAGCTCCATGAAATGCAAAAGTCATTTCTCTGTGGGATATTAAATCCACTTTCCACAGCAGACAGCTTCAGAGCAATGGAAAACACCTTCTGTGCCCAGCACAGATCCCAAGGTCTCCCCAAACCCTTCCTGCCCTGATTCTGCCCAGATTTGCTCTTTGCACACACAAGTCGCACACTGAAGTCAGGAGCTCCCTCCATGCCCAGAGGGACGAAAAGAGAGAAAGGGGATGAAGAGCTCTCCTGTGCAGAGCCAAGGTCCAAGTGCTCTGGGATGTCCCAGCACCATCTGACATGTCCACCATCCCCCAGAGATTTCCGTACAGCAACAGTTGTAGACAAAGACAAAAGAAAAGGTAATTCTGTGAGATATAAACACAATTAAGATGTTGACTAATATGATATTTATTTGAGCTTCAGAAATATTAGGCAATTCCCCAAAGCTCAAAGCATGAAACCAGTCAGCTGAAGGGCACTTGAATGACCAGAAAGCATTGGGAGGAGTGTTGAGGGTTTTTTGCAGGACAATGGACATATGCAACATATGCACAATCCAGCCTTCTTAGAAACTGAGTAAGGTCTCTATGCCCTTGAAGGACACAAAAGGAGAAGAACATGCTCAGCAGCAGATGGTTCAGGATGCAAAGGCACACAAGAAAACCTGCAGCAAGATGCATGAAGAAGAAAGATTAACTAAAATTAACTGAAATGTCAAAATGCGTGCGTAAAAAGGACTTAACCAATCATGTATTAGCTTGAGGTGTGAACAATAGAGAACAGTATAAATATGGCTTGCTTTTTGTAATAAATTGGCTTCACTTGATCATATTGATCATGGTGTGATGTCCCGTTAATGATCCTCTGCACCTGGGGACCAGAAATGCATGCAAGCCTCCATCCCAAGAGACATTATGAATTCAGAAAACATGGCCATTAACTGCTTGATACCAACACAGAGTAATGGCAACCAAAATGCAGTCAGACCAGGGTTTTTTCCACTCTCTCTCAAGCCCCATGCATTGGGCACCAACTTTTGTCCTGATTTAGGGCAAATTTCGGAGAAAACTTCCAAAGGGGCCCCTCCAGAAAGGAAACCCACACAGCCCCTCTCCCCAACCGGGTCAGGAAGGATTCCTTGGAGAGAAGTGGAAAGAACCTGTCTATTTAACAGACAAAGCACCCCCAGCACACAAAATGAACAATACCAGGTGACAACACTCTTTCACCACTCTGAAAAAGATGACAAATTCAGAAAGTGTCTCTTGGGAATGGTCGCTCTGTTATCAGTCCCTCCGGTGCGGGAGTAGCTGCTGCAGCCACAAGGTGCAAACTCTCGGCGTTTCCCAGGGCCCAGTCTGGAGCAGGTTTGAGTGGTTCCAAAAAAGGGAAAGGAAAACAGTCCAGGCAAAAATTCAGAATGCTTAGCTAAACTAACTAATGAGCAGAAACAAAAGCAAGAGCAAAGCAAAAAGCCAAGCAAAAAGCAAAAGCAGCACCATGTACTGCCCTGTCTCTGTGCCCTGCCAGCCATGGGGGAGTGGCTGATAACAAAACCAAAACAAAACTTCGCTCTTCAGAGCCAGTCTTGAAGGCACAGAACATAATATCCAGCATGAACAGAACAGACAGCTGGGGATACAAGCGTCCTAATGTCACCCTAGGACAGCACAGTTATTCCAAACTGCCCCCCAGCAGCCCCCTCCTCACCGATGCCATCTGCTGGGGCTGTGCCAGCTTCAGGAGATGCCTCCAGGGCCTGCATTACCTGTGTGAAAAATGCATATTGTATGACTGGCTTTTCACAAATATTAAAATGAATATTATATGTGTTGTGTTAGAAAGTTATGTTGTACTAATTTTCTTAAGTAGTGTGTTAAATCTAGTTTTAGGTTATAACATAATGTTAAAATAGAAACTATGCTACGTAAGATACTTTTATAATTAGAGTATTAATGATTTGGACAATTTGAATTAGGACAATATGAGATAATAGAAACAAAGAGTTACAGACGTCTGGGTAACTTCTTCTGGGCAGCATAAGCCTGAAAAAGGACACACTTTAACAGAGGGTTAACCCTTAAAAACAATAGCCTGTTGCATATTCATACCCCTCATACATGATGCATAAATTCCATTCAAACCCAGGATTCTGTCTGATTAATGTCAGCTTCTTCCTCTGAATCCTGACGGCGTCTTCATGGCTGAGCAGGCAGGAAGAAGTTCGTTTCTTCTGATAAGAGAGCAATAAATTCTCTTTCTCTGAAATATTTAGGTGTCCTGTGGCCGCTATCTCGTTGCGAGTCCTTTCTTTAAAAAAAGTATCTCACATAGCATAGTTTTTATTTTAATATTATGTTATACCCTAAAACTAGATTTAACACACTACTTATGAAAATTAATACAGCATAACTTTCTGACACAACACATATAATATTAATTTTAATATTTGCGAAAAGACAATCATAAAACACGCATTTTTCCGACGGGAGGACTGGGCTCCCCCAGTTATTCCCTGTGCAGCCGGTACTCCCCCTTCCCCTCAGAGCTCTCCCGCGCTGAGGGGCCGCTGCCGCTTCCCGCCCTTCGCGCCAGCCCTCAGCGGCCGCTGGGAGCTGGGGCCGCCCCGCCCGCCCTTTTATCGGAGCCATGGAGAAGGAAAACCGCTTTAAATTGTTCATGCCGCCGCGCCTGAGCGCTGGGCAGGTGTCTGCGGGCAGATCCCAGGTGAGCGCTCGGCCGCGGGGCCGCTGAAGGCGGCCCATACCACACACCCCCCCGGCCGACCCCTCGGGCTGTGCTGCTCTGGAGGCCGCGGCTGAGGAGGGGACGGGGGGAAAGCGCAGGGCCCTTCCCCGGGGACACGGGGACAGTGCTGGGCCCGGGAAGTGCCCCGGCAGGGCCCCGAGCTGGAGCACACGCACACCTGCCCCTTGCCCCGGGCTGGAGCACACACACACCTGCCCCTTGTCCCAGCAGAGCCGGAGCACACACACACACCTGCCCCTGCATAGGCCGGGACGGCTCCTGCACTGGACTCATTTCTGTGCGTATGCCTAGAGTGGCACATGCACAGACATCTTCGGTTTGAATTTCAAAGACTTTTGTTGTTGTGTTCTCTCAAAACTGAAGGGAATCATCTTCTGGAGCATCTGCTCTGTGCTGTAAGTCCACGTTTGCTGTGGGTAATTCAGCCCAGAGAGTGAGCAGGACTCTATCACTGGCCGGGGTCTGTGTACAAATCACCAATGGGACGGAACTGCTGAGGAACTGCCTTGAGTTGTTTTATTTTCCAGCATCAGTCTCATTACGTGGTTATGACAATGGGAAGATGCCAGCAGCTCACATCCCAGGCGGCAGACAAAGAACATAATGTGACAACTTACTTTAAAAGTTTTTTGACCAATCACACAAAGCAAAAGCATATTGACAGCAGTTCTATCCAACCACTTTAAGCACAGGTACCTTTGGTTAAAACAATGCTTGCCTTTTTTGAATACAATACCTGCTTGTGAGCCTTGAAACACAATGCACAGAGCTCCATTATTAAGCTTAGAACTTCCTAATACCTTGCTAGATAAACTTTTCTGTAGCTTAGGTAGTTATTCTAGCCAAGCATTAATACACAGACCATTGTTCTATTTGTCCTTACTTTTCTACTTTTTGCATAATTTTTCTGCTGACCTATCTCATGGCTGCTGCTTGGCTCTGATCACAGTTCTGCTGTCTCTGAGGCCTGCCTTTTGCAGCTTTCCCAAACCCCTCTGATTTTATGGATTCCCACAGGCCCCACTTAGATGCTCGCACTGGCATTGGTGTCTTGGTCTCACCAGATCAGGTGTGCAGTGAAAATGTTCTGTCCCCACACTGAGTTATGAGAATTCAACAAGTTATTTTTTCATGTCGAAGCTCCTTATGAAATATGTTGAGATTCAAACAGGATATTCTGACATCAGATGAGTTAGCTGTTTACAGGATGAACTTCTGTGACTTCAAAAACTTGTAAAAGGGTATTTTCATATTGAAACATAATCAGATGTGGTTTAGAAGTGCCCTTGGAAGTAAAGCAAAAAAGAAATATCAACTACTGAAGTCTTCAGAAAAGTAATTTTTCTCCTTGAGTCCTTTGCCATGCACCAGTGCCCAGACAGGCAGGAGCTGCTGAGTTCCCTGCATTGAAAGCTCCCCTTTGGCCACAGTCTGTAAATCAAACTGCAGGACACCAACAGTTTGATCAACCACTGGGAAGTAAGAAGTGAGTTCCAAAGCCATTACCAATCCCTTGGGCTTTGAAAATTGTAGGCAGCTGTTTAATTAATGACACATTCTATTTTCACATCATCTGTAGGGATTTTTTCTGGCTTTTATAATTCTTCTTTGCAAATCTACTATTAAGGAACTAATTTTTAAATTTGTGCAGAGTATTAACAGACGCTCAGTTGATGAATTTAAGCTGCCCTTCGATGTGTCGAGCCGTGGCGAAATCACTGATTCAGGTACGATTGGAATATTTGCCATGCACCTTTTTAGATTTTTATATATTGTCAAGTTTTAATTTTCATGAGTAGTCTCACAGTTTCATATCTGTAACTGTTAAATACAGTTTCACTGTTACTTTTTTTAGAAATACATTGATCAAAATCTCTTCATGTTTCAGATACAATTTCACAGCAAGTGAAACTTTGCTCTGAAGTAGATGAAGAGGTCAGCTAAGTATCAACTCTGCACATCTAATTCCTTGGGGTCTTTTGAATTTGTTCCCAAACAGCGCCTAAAGCATTATTCAGTAGATATTTCAGGGCTAAAGGAAGTAATCAGAAGGAAATAATGTTTTCTGTCTCCTGTTTTAAGCTGAATCACTTTAGAGGAGATATTTGTGATTTAGTGAACATGCCTGGAAATTAATCTTTAAAAATTAAGGTGATTGCAATATTGTTGTTGTTTTTTTCTTTGTTTGAAGTGTCTGCAAAGTCTATGAGCTTTAATTAGAGTAAGATTTAAACACTTAACTATCCTTGTGGAACTGCCTCTGAATACTCTGTTGAGGGGCAGAAGGGTTGAAGTCAGAGTATTATTTGGAAAACCGAAATGGATTGTCCCAATTGCCTGGTCTGGCTTTATTTTATCTGTAAAACAATTAATTCAGTGGTTTCCTCAAGCACTGGATTCCTTTCACAGTGTATTTACCAGCACATCTCTGCTTTAGCACAACTCAGTACAGCTCATTTTTTTTGCAATAGCTTCTGTACTTTGCAGCTACAAAACACTGTTTGCTACCACAAAATAAAACACATTTCTTGTGCTCTCCCTGCTGATTTTCATATCCCTGACAACTTTTTAGACTTATTTAATCCTAAGCTATTAAAGTACCATCAGGACTGTAACAAAACTGTGGTGCAGCCAGTACAAGGATGTTGTTTGGGGCTGTTGTAAGTGAACCAAAGGGCCCTTGGGGCTCCTGTGTTGCTCTCCCTGCCTCAACCACTGGCCCAGCACTGCTTGTAGGACACTTTCAAGGTGTTCTAAGGGCACAAGGGTGGTGCTTTTCCTTCTTGCTCCATGTGTGAGCAGAGAACTGCTGGGACACTTGGATATTTATAAATCCCTGGGTCCAGATGGGGTCCATGCCAGGGTGATGAGGGAGCTGGCAGATGAGCTTGCCAAGCCTCTCTCCATCATTTATCAGGAGTTGTGGCTCACTGGTGAGGTTCCAGATGATTGGACACTGGCCAGTGTGACACCCATGTACAGAAAAGGTAGGAAGGAGGATCCTGGTAATTCCAGGCCAGTCAGCCTGGCCTCAGTGCCAGGTGAGATAATGGAGCAGTTCACACTGAGTGCTATCACACAGCACTCCCAGCATGGCCAGGCTATCAGACCCAGCCAGCATGGCTTTACCAAGGGTGGGTCATGTCTGACCAACCTGGGCTCCTTCTGTGAGCAGGTGACCACCTGGTGTGTGCAGGAAAGGCTGTGGTTGTTGTGTATCTGGGCTCCAGCAAGGCCTTTGGCACTGTCTCTCACAGCACGCTCCTGGAGAAGCTGCAGCCACGGCTGGGACAGGAGCACTCTGTGCTGGGCTCAGAACTGGCTGCATGGCCGGGTCAGAGAGTGATGGTGAATGGTGCTGCATCCAGCTGGCAGCCAGGCACCAGTGCTGTCCCTCAGGGCTGTACTGGGACCAGTTCTGTTTAATATTTTTATAGATGACATGGATGAGGGCATTGAGTCCTTCATCAGTAAATTTGCAGAGGACACTAAGCTGGGAGCTTGTGTTGATCTATTGGAAGGAAGGAGGGCTCTGCAGAGAGACTTAGATCAGTTGGATGGATGGGCAGAGTCCAGCAGCATGAAGTTTAATCAGTCCAAGTGCTGAGTTCCACATTTTGACCACAGAAGTCCCCTACAACGTTCCAGGCTGGGGACAGTGTGGCTGCATAGTGCTCATGCAGAAAGGGCCCTGGGGGTGCTGGTGACAGCCGGCTGAACATGAGCCAGCAGTGTGCCCTGGTGGCCAGGAAGGCCAATGGCATCCTGGCCTGGATCAGGAATGGTGTGGCCAGCAGGAGCAGGGAGCTCATTCTGCCCCTGTATGGGCACTGCAGAGGCTGCACCTTGAGTGCTGTGTCCGGTTCTGGGCCCTCAGCTTAGGGAGGACGTTGAGATGCTGGAGCACATCCAGAGGAGGGCAACAAGGCTGGTGAGGGGTTTGGAACACAAGCCCTGTGAGGAACATTTGTAGGAGCTGGGGCTGTTTAGCCTGGAGAAGAGGAGGCTCAGGGGTGACCTTATGGCTCTCTACAGCTTCCTGCAGGGAGGTTGGAGCCAGGTGGGGTCGGTCTCTTCCACTGGGCAGCACTGATAGAACCAGAGGACACAGTCTCAAGCTACAGCAGGGAAGGGATAGGTTGGATACTAGGGAAAAAATTTTCACTAAAAGAATAATGAAGCACTGGAATGCTCTTCCCAGGGAGGTGGTAGAATCTCCATCTCTGTATGTGTTTAAAAAAGCCTGGACATTTCACTTGGTGCTGCAGTTGAGGTGTCAGGGCATAGGTTGGACTCGATGATCTGAGAGGTCTCTTCCAGCCTCATTATTCTGTGATTCTGTGATTCTCTGTGTGTCCATGGCAATATCACAGGTACTCTTGGATAAAGTCTCTGAAGCTGCTTTTACTTAACTCAGCAGTATCTGTCAGAAGGAGAGGACAGAAATGTGTGAAGAACCTGCTAGAAGGAATTTTGGCTTCACTGATAATTCTGGCAAAACTTTTATTGATTTTGGTGGACTGCAGTTATCCGTGTCTTTAAGCCCATCTATTTGGAGATGTCTGAAGGGGGTTTGGGATATTTCATTGTATTTGTATCTTCTATGTGCCCTGTAATGCCTTTTCATACATACACAGAGGATGCACAAAGATTTAAACTTGGGCTCCTGATCATGTAAAAGCTTATATCACCATCTGTGGAAAAAATATTACTCTTGTGATGTTTCTAAGAGATAAATACATTATCTACAACAGTATTAATTAGATATTATATACTATTAATTAGATAGTATTTGAGATTAACTTGTGGAACCTGTTTTAATAGAATCCAGAAACAACGAATGAATTGTTCTCAAAACTCTACAAAGAGGCTGAGAAGATCAAGCAGTGGAAACTGACTGTGGAAACTGAACTAAACCAGAAAGAAAGAAAACTCCAAGAGAATAGAAAGATTATTGAAGCACAGAAGAAAGCCATTCAAGAGCTGCAGGCCAGTATTGTATAGTGTACATTGAATAGATGAAGTTCAGTGCTTCCTGATTCAGTATGACACTATTATTGATACAGTTAAATATTAAAGACTGTTGCAGTTTGGTTTGTGCCTTGAGAAAATGATTATTTTGAGAAGTTGCAGGCACCTGTCCTGTGTGAGGGTGTGTATGAAGAATATACCTGTGTCTCATTTGCTGGTAAATTATTGTTCATTAATTATTGCATCTTTCATGCAAAAGATGACTCAGCATGTAATACCAGATAAAACAGACTTCTGTCTACTGATGCCCCAAATGACTTTTTCATGAGGGATTTGAGAAGTTCAAGTGCATTTCTAATATATTTTTCAATAACAGTGTCTTTTTGCATTTGTTCCCTATGAAATCAGTTTGAAAATGAGAAACTCCATTTGAAACTGGAAGATGAGATATGTGAAAATAAAGATCTCTTGAAAGAGTAAGTAATAGAACCAAGGATATATTTTTGTGGTGGAAATAATCAGTTTCCATGTGGGCAGTTTTATGTAGCTGTTAAATTTTGAAGGTCATTTCCATTGCTACTCTTTAGGTGCACAAAGCACTGTGCACTCCTGTGCAAACATGATATTTTTCCCTCCTTTAGAGCTGCTGCTTCAAGGCATCTGTGTAATCTGCTCAAGGAAACCTGCACTCGCTTTGCAGAGAAGACCAGCAAATGTAAATGCTTTTTTAGCTTTTATTTATCAGAGTAAATGTACTTCTAGCTTGCTCTAAATTCACAAACAGAAGCAAGAAGAAGAAATTTCTCATGCTGTTCAGAAAAGTTCTCCAGTTGAGATCAACTGGATGTGGCTCTCAGAATGAGAAGTGAATTTTAAGTGGCTCACAAAATTGGAAGTGAAGCCCCAGGTCTAACAGACTTGTGGTTTGTAGTGCTAAATGCAGAGGGCTTTTGAAGGCAGTGAGATTGCTTGCTGCAAGGTTGCCAGCCTGGGAGCTCTTTGGGTGCCCAAACAGTGCTCCAGGTTTGAGGCAGTGCCCACAGCCCCGACTGGCACTGGAGCCACTGCAGGGCAGGGCAGGGCTCCCCAAGGCTGCTCAGCCCATTGAAGCTTTGCAGCCCCAGCCACACTCTGGGAATATATTCAGACATAGGAAGTGACACTTCATGCCTGGTTTTAGGCAGTAGAATCTACTCTGAATTCCCAGCACTCTGGAACAAATTTCCAGAGCTGACATTTCCTGTTTTCAGCCATCACACATTTATGGGGAAAAAAGGTCTGAACCCCAAAGTATAATGAGTAACTGGAATTCTTCTCATGAAACGGAACAAGCCAAGACAGTTGGACAACTGAATGAAGTTTAAATTCCTGAGGTTTTAAAATATGTTCTTGATTGGAAATCCTACTTTATATGCAATTTAGAATCGTTATTATAATAATTAGAATTTTACTAACTTGATCCTGGATACTTAAATGTCTGTTTCTTTTTAGCCTTAATTCTAGAAACACTTGTATATAGATGTATTGTTCTTTTTTGATAGCTGTTTCTGTTACTGTTCTCTTTTTAATTGTTTTCTTAGGAAAAAATAGTATCAATTACAAAAGTGAAAGGAAAGAAGGAAAATATGGACCTGGAGTGTTGTTGCAATTTTATAATGACAGCTCTGTGGTTATAGGTATCTGCTGATAGGAAGAAATTCAGTGCTAAACCCTGGATTACAGTTTATAAATACTAACAGGACTGATACATTATTATTCAACAGCATTAATACTATAATAATTAATATGGTCACATAAACTGATCTAGAATTACACTTTTCACAGAAAAAAAATATCTTAGGAAGGAAATTTAAAAGCTGAGCTTGCTCAATGTTTCAATGAAATACACATTTTCCCTAGATTCTGTAACTTTCGGCAGCATGTTTCATAATGACTTATTTAATAAGAATGGAGCTGAGAATTCCGTTTTGAATTCATTTTGCTGATTAAGTATAATGACTTGGGCAGCTGGCATTCTTGTTCAAAAGAAAAACTTTCTCATATGTTCTTGCTTTGATAGATGAACAGGAAAAGGAAGCAACAATACAATTGTATGAGGAACTTCACAGCAACATAGAAGTAAGTGAGCAAGCTTGATGAAAGGAATGTGAGTTATGTGAGCTGAGTTCCATGTTTATGTTGGGATACTGTTTGTATCCATACTGTGTGGGTATCATGTCATGTGTGATGCAGGAAGTTGGGTTTTCAATGCCTTTTCAAGAATTATTTTTGTGTTCTATCAAACACATTCAATGGAGAAGGTGCAGCAGTGTGTGGGATGTAGATCCTGTGATCTGGGTGATGTGTGCTTAGTGCTGGGTCACTGCCACAGCTTCTGGCTTCTCTTTGGGCTCTGTTTCACCTCCCTGCTGGTTCCTCAGAATGGCTGAGGGGGGCAGCAGCCCTGGAGAAGTTCCAGGGTTTCCAGTATTGAACTTCAAATATTAAATTTTGTTTTTAGAGAATGACGGTGGCATTTGAAGAGCTTCGTGTGCAAGCAGAGAACGACAGATTGGAAATGAGTTTCAAATGTGAGAATTCTGTTTATTGAGTTTATACAGCTGGCTCAGTTTTGTACTTCATAGCTTGTGTTACACATGCAGTGTCAGGGCAGAGAAATGTGAACGGCTGGAATGGTGAGCAGCTCACACTGAGACACTGGGACCCTTCTTTTATTCCTGCTGCCTTTGGTCACTGCCTGGCCCTTTCTGTTGCTGTTCCACTGGGCCAAAGCTGGAACTTTATTTCTCAAACAGTCACTCAAAATTGAAGTTTTGTCTGTGAAGTACAGTCTAGAGATCAATACTTACTTCCCATAGTTTGTTTATTTAAATGACAATGCACTAGTGTATAGCTACAGAAACTTTAGCTAAATGCTCTCTCTCTGTATGTATAGTCTGGTATGTTCCTGTTTCATTTTCACATGCTCTTTTCTGTTTGTATTTTGATTATAAAATCAAACATTGCCTCAACAATTACTCTTGGGAAACAAATGGTACAGCTGTACAATTCCAAGCAGTCTTAAAGTGGAAGTTGTATTGAACTTGGAGTATATTTCAGCTAGAATGTTAACTATGGATGTTACTGTATCTCCAAAGTAAAAGAAGAAGCAAAAAAAGTGGACAAGTTTGAGAAAGAATGCAAACTGGAAGTCAGTCAAAAGGAAAAGCAGGTTTGCTCATTTTACCATCTAAGATGTAGAGCTTTATTTGTGCCTAAAGGGGCAATGCAAGAGCCAAGAAGTGTTTCTGGGTATTAGTAAAAAAGACAAAATAACATCTGAAGCTGCATTTAAGTCAAATTCTGCTAAGTTTAGTGGTGTTTCAGTACCTTTAGTCTCCTGGAATTTATGGTTTGATTTTGAATTGGAGAATTTTTTTGTTTATAGTTATGTGACTTGATCAATATTTGGCTAAGATTATATCTAGACAAATATTATCTATCTGTCTGTCTTTCTGTCTATCTATCTATCTATCTATCTATCTATCTATCTCTGTCTGTCTGTCTATCTATCTGTCTAATCTAACTTGAATGACAGCAAAATGGCTGCTTATTATACCTGGGTACAAATGAAAATTAATATCTGTCCCTTTTCCAGACTTAATGATGATATTTCTTGCATTTTTCTAGATTTCAGCTCTTACCATACAGAGAGATGAAAAAGATGATGTCATAAAAGACATCGAGGCTCAGCTGCAGACGTCACAAAATAAGATTGCTGACTTAATGGAAGCAAAATGTAAGAGTTCTGCCTGCTGTGTTTAAATGTAATTGTTTATAGAATTTCAATGTAGTTGTTTATGAATCTTTATTTATTATCTGTAATTGTTTATAGAAGCATAGGAAACAGGGCCATGATAGTCTTATTCTGTTGCTGGTTGGCAGCAGAGTTTTGGGACTTTGAAGGCCTTATTTTTGTTTGGAGCAGGAGCTGCTCATGTGGGAGCAGGACTGGCAGGGCAGTTTTTAGGGTGAGTCAAGCATTGAGAGCTTTTGAAAATTGCAAGGGGAAAATATGTTGCTTCAGTTTTGCAAATGTACAGTCAGGCAGATGTCACTGAGGAAACTTACTTTTCAGAACTTGATTTTCAATATTTTTAAGCCATTTATATTAAAATTTTATATATTATTTCATAGTAGATGATATTAGTACCATTGGTCTTTGTTACATTCTTTAAATGTATGTAATTTTCCATTTTTAGCAGTATTTTTTAGTAAATATCCTATTTTTTAAAATATAAACATCTTTTTTTGTTTAGTACATAATGAAGAAATGTTAAAGGAATCCCAGGTCAGTAAAGAACATTTGAGAGCAGAGCTGGAAGAGGCTAAAATTTCATTGCAAAAGGCAGAGGTACCCCTTGTTTATAGTTTTACAGTAGAAATAGACTGGATGAGTATTTGCATAAGTAATTATGGATACTTTAGACATGAAACAGCTGTAGCTGTTTGTTGCAAAACATGTTTAGAAACGATATCATGTCTTGAAGGTTGCTCAGAAGAACTTGGAAACTGAATTCCAGACTACAGTGAAAACTTTAATTCAGGTCACTGGAGAAAAGGAAGAGCAGGAGGAAGAATGTAAAAAAATGAAGGCTTTGCTTGAAGCCCTGACAGAGGAGTTTGAGACTTCTGTTGCCAATTTGAAAAGCTTGCTGCAAGAAAAGCAAAATAGGTAAATGAATGAGTTTAAATTCCAAGAGCGATCTTACAGGTTGCAGTCTATGACAAAACCAAGAACAGTTGGAAATGAAGCTGAAATTTGGAGGTTTTTTCCCCACAGTGGTCTAAATGCAGAGAGTTTAATGTAATTTTTTTTGTTTGTGATAGTTGATACTGTATAAAAAGTAAATTTTTGCCCCCTCCAATTTTCACAATTCTCTCTTTAAGAAATACAGATTTCTGTAGGTATATATTTGTTTACTTTTATGTCTACTGTTCTGAGGTTGTACAAGTGAAATTTGATGTGTGTTGCAGGCAGATCTATCAGCTGCCTGTTGAAAGGTAAATGTTCTTAAAGTGCTTGTGCTAAGACTTTGTCTTATTGTCCTGTAAGTTTCAAATGCAGTGCTTTGTACTCTACATTTGGGGTTTTTAATTTACCATTTTCTTAGATTAAAGAAAGCTGAAGATGATTCAAAGCTACTTACCTTGGAGCTCCAGAATAAATCTGCTGAACTGGGTAAGGCTTGTGGAAAGGCAGAAAATGAGCTGGGCAGTAATAAAAATGTTTTCTGCTGTTGTCTGGAAATAGACTGTCTCTGGTAGTTGGAGAAATGGTTTTACAGTACTGTACCTGTCAGGAATGCCTGGATTTATTTTTACTCAGCTGATCCCTTTTCTTTGGGGCTCATTGGTGCTGGCAGCAGCCACAGGGCAGTGCTGTGCACAGCTCCAATATTCAGACCATTCATGCATGAATTCCTCTGGAGGTAATTTTGGTTTGCAGCTCAGAGCAGCAGCACTGCAGGTGCCAGGAGTGACTTCTGCAGCAGAGATAAAACCTCCCATGGAGGTTTCTGTGACCCTGCCCATGCTGGAAGTGGAATGATGCTGGCAGGGGTTGTCTTTAAATATCATCAATTTGATATCCTGTGGTTTCTAGGGATGTGCTCCTTAGTCCCCAGGGTAAGAGCTCTGTCTTGCTGTTGAGAACTTGCAAAAAATACCAGAATTGTGGATGTGCACATAGAAACCATCTGGAAGTTAGTAACAACTAGTTTCCTTTCTCAGCATATCCATCTGATACCTTCAGCAGTTCAGATTTTTTTTCTGGAACAATGCAGGTGCATCAATACTTGGAGAATACTCTAGTCTTACAGTCCATGGTTTATTTGAAGCTATATTTGTGGAAAACATAATAGGCTCTAAATTTTATTTAGGATAAATATTTAGTTTCTCTTCAGATATAGATTTGCTAATGTCTGAATCATTTTTTCAAGTCTACATTTAGATTAAGTCATAAATTAGCTTTTCAGTTTCTTAACTTAATCCCACAAGTTTTGAGAACTGGGTATTGCAAAAGGGTAAATGTTTTATACTGCCTGCTAAATATGAAAAATCATTTATGTTCCGTTCATTTTACATTCCATGTGCTGTAGAAGAGATGACTAAAGTGAAATGTGATAAAGAAGTGCAACTTGAAGAGCTGTCAGAAACTCTGGTAAATGTTCATTTTATTAATCTCACGGCATTTGCTCTTCATATGAAATTCCTCTTGCTTTGTAAGTATCTTAAATGCCATAAATAAACTCCATCTAGTCAACCTTAACATTTCTACTAAACTTTCTCACACACAATTTCAGTGTTTTCTTTGAAGAACTTCTTTATTGCCTCCGTTTTTCTTGTCTCCTGTGCTTTTGGTTTTTCTTGTCTCCCATGTTTTTGGTTTTCCTTCTCAAGGTTTTTGGTTATTTCCTTCTTTGTTCATGCCCATTCAAATGCCACTCTCTCTGGATATAAAGTTTTCCCATTTTTTCTTCCTTCCAGGAAGGTAATTAGCTCTTGCCTCTGTGAACCCTGCTGTGCTGTGACACAGGCCCATTTTCTGTCACAGCAGTCTAAGCTATATGAAATACACTCTTAACAGAGGTTTATTTTCATTATGATTTTATATTTACAAGCCTAACAAGAATCCGTATCAACGAAAGTTAAGATAGTGTGAAATCACGTGTGCGTTATACTGTGTCTGCTTGTTGTTATAATCTGTGCATTGAGTGTTCTGAACTGAGTTTCACTCATTTTCTAAAATGGGTAAATTGGAGGACTTTTATTGAAGAAGAATCTTGAGGCTACTGTAGAAAATATGCAGAGAGAAAAAAATGTGGAGAGAGAAATGAAAATGCTCTCCAGATGAGAGAGGTCTGAAGCAGGGCCACAGTAACATGTTTTTAGAAATAGTTCAGTTACACATCATGACTTGGATACAAGTTTATACATAAGAAACAGCACCCAGAGCAGGGTCCCACCCTAATTGCGCAGCCCAGGTAATGAAACTCACAGCAGGGGACAGACATGAACAGCACTGGTGTCGCAGTTCACTGTCTCACACCACTTCCAGATCCCAGCAGAGACTGCAAAGATCCAATCTGGATAATCCATGGCATGGATGTTGTTGGGTTCTTCTGAAAGCCTTGTGCTCTTAGTTCATGTCTGATAACCTCCAGCAGTTGGAGTTTGCACATGGATACTGAAAACTCTTCCTTTCCATTTTGCAGAAAGAATTGCAGGATTTGAAAGCACAGCTGACATGTACAGCTGAGAAGGAACAAGATTATTTAAAGCAGCTTGTGACTCTGAAAACAGATCTTGAACAAGAGGTGTATGACCATTTTGAAAATATAATATTGAATTAGTTTTGGTGTCATATAGAAGTTGCTTTAATCTACAGTGAAATGAACTATGATTGTTTTCTAATGGAAGTTTTGAACCACATATATGCCATTAATTATATACTTATATTTCTAAATTCCACTTTCTCTATTTGTATGTATTCTATGGCATATGTAGTTGTTCCACATCTCTCTGACTTATTTAACAAGAAGAGAAAGTTTCTGAATTCATTGCTAATCTTGCTTTGAACTACATCACCTTCACTAACCATTATATTTATATAAAAGTTGACTCTGAGTTTCTTTCCTTCTTCTGTCACCTTTTTACATCTCTTTGACTCTTCTGCAAAGCTTATATTTGTAGATAAAGGCCTGGACATTTTTTCAGCATGGAATAACACTTGATAATGGGTAAGTTTAATTTAAAAGGAGATTTCAAAATGCATCTTCTTATTCTTCTTGGGCATTTGATTTAAATTAGGTTAAAGAATGAACAGCTAACAGTGTATCTCAGTAAGCTTTCACTAGAGAAAGAACAAACAGCACAAGAGAAAAATGCTGTGGCTGCAGAACTCCAGAAGCTGCAAGAACAACAAGAGGCAAGTTGTAAACTTCCAGCTTTCTTGAAAGGACAACATTCAATTTGACAAATTACTCAGTTTCACAAATTAGATGATGAGCTGCAACATGACTTGGTTCTGTAGAGTACCTGAGCTATTTTTTGTATTTGAATTGGAAAGGAAGTGTATTTACACTTCTGAACAAGGCAGGTCAGTGTGCTCTGGATGTGTTTGAATTTTTTAAGAAGTCACTTTGAATTTTATTTCTTTGCTGACACAGAGGTCTTTATTTAGGATAGTAAGAAAGAAGAAGAAAATACAAAGCAGTTAGTTGAAAACCTAGAAGAGGCAAATAGCCAGCTAAGGCAAGTAAAAACAAATAATAATAACTGATATTGTTAAAGGAAGTAGACTCAGTTTGTTCTGTTCAAATGCTACTTTCTGGGATTTTTTGATTAATGTTTTTCTAGATTACATAGCTAAACAGAAACTATTCAGAATTGCTGTTGGCCAAGTACAAATTGTCTCAGATTAGAAATACCAATTGCTGCAGGAACAATGTTTGCCATCATTTTGTATTACACGGTAGGAGCTGTCTTGTTTTGCATTAGACATCTCAGGTGTGAAGGAAATTCAAATGGAACCTGAAGGTTATGGATTAAATGTGACAAGGCAAAACTGGATCAGAGTTACTCTCTGTATCCTCCCCAGTTCAACAGACAGGCAGCTCCCATGTTTCACAGCTGCATTGCAATAGTCCAGGTCAGGATGTATTTTCCTTGGGTTCCTGGAACATCTTTTCCTACTTAAAAGAAGTATGGACAGTTCACATATTGACTTACTGGGCATGTTGCTGCATTTTAAGAACATTTTCATTGAGCAGGTTATGAAGTTCCCATCAACATTAGCAGCTCTTTTTAGAAAATAAAATATGGGTTTATTAGAAGTACTGAAAATAAGTTAAAGGCAATAAGGAAGTATTTACTAATGCTTGTTAATTTGACACTTAGAAATGAACTGGAGTCTTTGAAGGAGAAAATGGCAAAGACAGGTGAAGAGATGAAAAGTACACTGGATGAAAGAGAAGAAAATGTATGTCATGTGTCAGGAAGCTATCTTACAGAACCTGTAGGACAGCATTCAATGTAAAATCTTTGTTGGGGTTTTTCTGCAAAGCTCTGCCTGGGGGATGTGATCTCTGCCAGAGGTTTCTTCTTTCCCAGCTGCTGCCAGCTGTGCCCTTGTGTGTCCACATGTGAGCCCTGGTATTTCAAAAGACAAGCACAGTCACTGGGATGTTCACTCTGTGCTGGAAGTTTAATATTAAAGATTCATTTGTTTGTTTTCAGGCAAACAGAGAACCTGCTTTTCTGTTTTTTCATATACCCACTCAGTGATGGATGGGCTCTGGATTAGCTTTTTATATGTAGTGTGAGTTTGAGCTTAAATAGATTCAAACATTTTTACTTTTCTTTCTATTGGTTCAAAGCAACCTGGGGTTTTTAGCAAATTTCAAAATTTCATTGTAAAAGTCAAAGATTTACAATTGTCATTTCAGGTTAAGAGTATTGAAAATGAAAGTTGAAGAGAGGAAAAGCCATTGAAGATTCTAGAGAATAATTGGGAAAATTCATTTTTTTCATGGATGTAGGGAACTTCATACAAGTGCATTTATTAAATTGTGAAGATACTGGGTTTTTTTTCTTCTTCTTTCTTAACTCTATTACCACTAAGGAACTGGTTCACTGCCATTAATTAACATCTTGTGGTACTTTATGGCTAAAACTCTGATTATTCTAACATGGCAGCTGGTGTTTCAGTCCCATCGGAACAAACCAGATTGGTGCAAGGGCAGGTTCAAGAACATCTACAGGAATTGCTCACATAGGGAGTCATTTGTAGAACTTACTAATTCATGTCTGAAACATCTCTTTCAGATGAATAATTTAAAGAAACAGATGGAAAATAAAACCAAATGCATTGAAGAGTTGCAGCAGGAGGTGTGTAGAGATTTTAAATGTCACAAATACATAAATACATTATAGTTTGGGTTGCTTTTCAGCAGGTTTGTGTCTGCTGTGATGTCTTTAGATACACCTATGTAATTTAAAAATTCTCCTTTCTTATCCTAACCCTGAGCAAACTAGGGAGTCATCTTAGGGATCACTTAATTTGTTAAATGAGCCTTAATTTGAAAAAAGCAATTACAAAAATAATATCTTTAATAAACTTCTACTCTTTTTCATTTAGTGCATAGTGTTATTTATGTACTTGCAATGAGTATCTCAGTTACCACTAGTAGAAAAGAATTCTGCACTGGCACAAACTGTAGTAACTTCACTGTAAAAATAAATAACTTGTGGTTTTGGTCATGAACATCTTCACACCTTCTGTCAGCAGCATCTTAGTTTTAATTCCCATTCTGCACCTCATTTGTTATTCCCTGCTGCTGCTCAGGAGGAGCCTTTCTTAAGGCCATGAAGAAATAGTAATTATCACAGAAATTAGCTGAACATTCATTTGTTTGAAGAATTGTTCTGGAACCTGAGCTGCACAACAGCTGAGAGGTATTTGCCCGATGAAAGCTGGAACTTCTTGATGCAGTTAAACCATAACATAATTCTATTAATTTATTATGGTACAGTGCTTGTTTTGTTTAATTTCAACAGAATAAGGTGCTGAAAAAGAAAATTACTGCAGAAAGCAAGAAAAGCAATACTTATGAAGGGAAGGTAGGTTTAAATAATATCATGTAGAAGACGAGGTGAGTGTTTTTAAGTCCCTCTGTAAATAATGATAATACTTATTAAATACATTCTGAACTGGTTTTTGGATCTGGGATACAGACTTTGCAGGAATGAGCTCATAGTTTTTAGAAGATGCTTCCATTTTTAATCATTGGGCACTGACTATTGGACATTTAAGAGATGGATTCACATTGCAATTAATGGTGTTTCCAATCTGTTCCTTTTTTTTTTTTTTCTTTTGTTGATAGTGGACTGAACAGGGTTCAGCAACCTCATTGTAACAGAAAAGCATTTAAAAGACATATATATATGTGTGTATATATATATATCTATCTTTTTAGGCTGTTCTTTAAATGTGTTCTGCAGTGGCAATCCCTCTGATGGGAATATTGTGTCCAGCTTTGGGTACTGCACTTGAAGAAAAGTGGACTTTTTTGAGGATATTCATATGATAAACTTAAAAGGAAAAACTGTAATCAAAATGCACAGCTGGGAAGAAAATGTACCATAAAACCTGTGAAAATCTTATATAGATTTACAAGAGAGAGAATAAAATCTCCATCTGCATTTGTTTTTTTCTGAGGCGTTCAGAGCATTTAGGGTGACTGCTTAGGGCAGTCTTCCCCATTGCGCTGTTGCCATTCTTTCTTTGAGTATTTTCTAACTCACCTCAAGCCAAAGTTCAACTCTTTATTAAAAAAACCTGAACTTTTAAATAGGAAACACTTTAATCATATACCTGAAAAGTAACAGTGTTTGTGCTCAAAAATAAGAGGTAAGAAAAAATCATTAACATAGTAATTCCTAAACAAATAACAGCAGCAATTCTGCATTCTCCAAAGGTGAATAAATTGCAGTTAGAGATGGAAAATATGAACAAGCAACATAAGGAAGAAGTTGACATGTATCAAAAAGACATAGAAACAAGAAAAGTAAATGAAAATAAACTTCATGAAGAGGTGAGAGGTGTTAATTTTTACTGCAATTTATTTTTTTTTTAATTTAAAATGTTTTTATGAAGCTTTTATGGCAAGAGTTCTTGCTCTTACATTGCAGACATAAATGGAACTTGTTGTGAATCCCTGTGAGCAAAGCTTTAGTACATTAGGTGCTTAGATTGAAGTATTTGAATATGTCTTTGAAAATGAGAACTCCATTAAGACTTCTTTCTTTCAAGATATAGGTCAAAGAAATTCCACCCTTGGTATAAAGTCAGCATAGTTAAATTAGATTATAACTTCTCCCATATTAGTATTTTTCTGCCCACACTTTTTTTTATGGCAATGCTAAGAAATGTTAGGGCAGAGGGCTTGAAATGGCCTTTTCGTTTGCAGAGAGCTTGCCTGCCATGGCTGTACCTTTGATCTTGCCCATTTTAACAATCTCCGGAAAAGATCTGGGATTTGAAAGGGGTCTTAAAAGCAAATAAACCCCAAGTGAGACTGCAAACTTTGTACCTACAGGAGGAAGAAGAAATTAAGATTTAAAAGAAATATATTGTTATATTGATGAATGAAATGCAATTTATTACTAACAGGTAGAAAAGATGAGGTTGCTTTGTGATGAAACTGCAATGATACAGAGAGAAACTGATGCCAGATGTCAGCACAAGATAACTGAGATGGTGGCACTGATGGAAAAGCACAAGGTCAGAGATTTTCCTGCTTGCTGTGGTTTGCAATGGGTGATACCATGTCAATACCATGTTTATAACTTGTGACACCACGTTAATGACCTTTCAAAAGCACAAACAGGCCTGAGTCTGGGAAAAGGAAGCTGAACACATGCTGCACTTTGCATCATCTAAAATCAAATTCATTTGAAGATTATGAACACATTCCTATGGGCAGATAAATTCCATTCATCTAAACTTCTGGGATTTTTAGATTTTTTTTTTTCAATTCAGGCTTCCTTTGATACCATGTGAATGCAATATTTTTCAGTATCAGTTTGGCCTCTTTCTCAGAGGTTACATAGTGACTGTCAGCAGTTTAGCCTGACACATTTTAGTTTACCTTTCTATTCCTCATTTTGCAATATCTTTAGCAGATACATTAATAGAGATGGCACAGCTGGCTCTTAATGCTGAGCAGATATTGCTGCACAGAAATAAAGCACTCTCTGCCAGTCCACAAAATAATACTTGAATTGAGCATTTCCTGTTTTACAGTTTCTGCAGAAGCATCAATGAATCTTTTCTTTCTAAATCTTAAGGGCCTGGTTTGAAAAAAATGATGTTTTAAGACTCTGTAATTGTAACATTTAGTCACATGTTTTGAGTTTGTTGTTGGTTTGGTTTTTTTAACACAGAATGAATATGATAAAATGATTGAAGAAAAAGATGCAGAGTTAAAAGTATATAAAATGAAACAGCAAAAGCAGTTCTCATCAGAAAGAGCACTGGTAAGGAGCACTTTGCAATGGTCAATAATTCAGTGAAGGGGCTTGTGTCCCTGTGTAGGGGTTTTATACTGGCTAAGTGCAGGCATACACACAAAAAAACATTCAGTCATTTTTCTCTGCTAGAGTTGAGCAGAGGAGGGGAAAGAAAAATTCAAGGACTGAGTTCAGATAAGGATTAGGGGAAAAACACTTTGAGGGTAAAGCAGATTGAAACTTAAATAGTATAAAATAATTATTATTAATAGAATTAAAAGTGAGTAATGAGAATTAAAATAAACTTTAAAACACCTTTTTTCCCAATCCCTCTCTCTTGCCCACCAACCACACACAGATCAGACTGAAGAGTGATCTTCAGTCACTCTTTGACTTCTAAAATCTTTTTTCAGTTTGCTTAGAGAGTTTCTTTTCCTGCTGTGCTCTGGGGTCTTTCCCACCAGAGACATTCTCTGGGAACTCTTCCAGTGTGCTTTTAATTTTTACCAGTAGCAGTCCCATCCAACCCGCTGCAACAGATCTTATTCTGGGCACTAAAAACTCCAAATGTTTCTGAAAATAAATTGGAGTGGCAGTGTGTTTGTGTCTGCTCCTCCAGATAGTGTGTCATGTTCTGACTCCCCACTTTGAATAGGAAACTTTTGTTTTAAATATTTAGATTGTGCCCTCTCACCCCTGCTCTCTCAAGGGTTTTAAGGTATTACCTTGAACACTTCTGATCAAGTACCTGTTTCTTACAGTGCTTCAGTCTTTGTTAAACAAGCTAAAGCAAAGCTTCAAGTATAGGGCTGAAAAGCACATAGAATTATCTTGTGTATCTAATGAGTGTCCCTGTTAATTACTGTCTCACCTGGGACTGTTTTCCTTTTCCTGGGCTGTGCAGAGTTAACCCTGTCCTTTATTTAATGGTTTGTAGGAAAATGAGCTGTCATGTTTGAAACGGGAACTGTCCTCCCTTAAGGAACAACTGAAAGCAGAAATGGAAGAAAAGGTGGAGTTTTTTATTCCCTGAGCACTGGGGGTGAGAGGTGTGGCCTGGGCTTGTGCTGTGGGAGAAGTTGGATAAGAAATGAAACTGAACAGAAAAACAGTGACTTTGGAATGCTGGGGTTGTGCCAAATCTGGTCATAGATTTGTGTGAACTTTTAACAGTCTGTGATTATAGATTATATATAAATAAACAAACAACAAAACAAAACTCTCCTTTATTTTAGTTAATTTTAACTAGCTAAAGCAAAAAAGTTCCCTAAACTGTAGGGTTTTTTAGTGACTTTTGAATGCTGAGGTTGTACCAAACCTGGTCATATTTTTGTGTGAACTTTGTAACAGTCTGTGATTATAGACTGTGCTCTGTAATGGCAGCAAGAAGGTTTTTAACAACTGAATTCAAATAAATATTTTCTTGCTGTCGCATAACTCTTTTGTAGGAGAATCTTGTAAAAGAGCACTCTGGCACTATGATTGCTGAAAGTGAAAAGAAGCACAAGGTAACTTTAACTTTTTTATTGCTTTTAGAATTTTGTAGTATTTATATGTGTACAATCAATTGCAGTGCCATGATAATTTATTTGCATTCAGCAAAAGACACTGGAATGCTTTTGACTTCAAACTTTTTAAATTATAGAAAATACAAACTTATGTTCCTGACTTCTAAACCTTGTTTAGATCTATACAGTGAATCTATTCATGTAAAAAATAGAAACTCTCCAAATTATATTCCTGAAATAAAAAAGATAAAAATAAAAAATATGTTCTTCCAAACAGGAAGCCCCTTGGGCAGTCCAACATTGATATTTTATAACTCCTAACAGTGAATTTTTCTTGTTGCATTTTTCTGCCTGTATTTCTTACTTCTCTGTAGATGATTTTTTTCCCCCCTGGGATAAGAAGGGATTTTAAAGGGTCACACCATCCCATGGAGATATTAGACAGCAGAGTCTGGAAGGGCTCCCAGTGTGTAATTTTTGTTGCTCAGTTGTTGATTTTTTAATGTCTCTAGAATTGTTTTACTTAGTCTTACAAATGTCCATTTGTAAAGGCACTTTTCCTCTATGGAAGAGAAAAAAGCTGATACAGCTGTAAAAATGGTCAAAGTATCAAAGTAGTCCTGACGGCAGAACTCACCCTTCTTCCTGTCAGGAGTTCACTTGAGGTTCTCACATTGGAACAATGGAATCCAGCACCATTTTGATGTTATCTGTCTAAAAAAGGACTGCACTGGACCATTCAATGCTTCTCTGTTTAACTTCTAATGAAAAAACTATTTTAAGTAACACCAATCTTGATGTAGCTATCAATCTTTCTCTGGAAGCCTTTTCCTGCAGTTTTGTTTGTTCCTATTTTCTTTGATGTTTGATAGAGTCCAACGTAGTGGCTACAGTTCAGAATAACCTGAATTTCTGCAGATAAGCATGGAGAACTTAAATACAATGTGCCATGAAACTCAGCTCTTCCATAGCTTCCCCTTCATTCTCCTCATTTGGCAACAAAAATAGTATAAAAAATGATATTTCCACCCCACCCCACTTTGTTTGGGTATTTGCTCCACGTTTGGATGGAAAGATCAGAGTTCCACCATTTCTGTCAGGTGAATTCTTGGACATTTACACTGTAAACTGAGTCCTGAGTTTGGCTTTAGATTCCATACTTACCCCATAAAATATAATCTAAAAAGAGAAACATTTTCTTTCCCAGACATGTGTTATAAAGACTCCTCCAGTGGATAAAATGCAGAGTGGAAGAAGCACAAACCTGCCTGCAGGGCAGAGCAGCAGGAAAAAGCAGAAAGTGCTTGTGCAGCTGGACACTGAGTCAGACAGCTCTGAGCACACTGAGCTCCTGGTAAGAGCCAGAGAACAAATCGTGTGCTGAGCAGCTCTTTGTGCTCACTGCTGGGGCTGAGAATGGAAATAAAGAGTTTGGGCTTCCACATTCCAGCCAATATTTATGTGTATATTTTTAATTTATTGGTTCTTCCTGGAATTGTAGTTGTATGTACATAATTAACATTCTTTTTATTCAACTGTTTTGCGTCATAATGACATCTTTTCTTTTTCATAATTTAATATCCTTAGGCGGAAAGAAAAAGTACTTTTAATATAGTGTGACTAAGTAACTTTTAATTTAACTTTCAACTTTTAATTAATTAGAGCATAGTCTCGGAAGAAGAAATGTTTAAAAATTTGTACAAAGATTATCCACAAGCATCACAATTACATTCCACAGCACCAAAAAAGGTATGTTAGCCTTTCCTAAGATTAAACCAAGCAGTTAATCAGATTGTTTACAGAAACGAAAGGATGGCTTTATTTTCCTTCCCAGAGCCCAGCTCCATGCAGTGTGAAATCTCCAGGCTCTGCTCTGAAACTCAAAACCATGAGGAGAATGCGCCAGGTGGGCTGGACTGTGCTCTCCAAAATGGACAGGAAAAGGAAAATTAAAGATGCTGTAAAGCTCTTTGCTTAAAATGCAGAAATGCCCAGTGCCCTGGCATTGCTTACAGGGTTGTTTTTCTCTCAGAGTTGGTGCTTTGTTGCGTTTTTCTGTCATACTCAGTGTTAATACTATGTTCATTCCTTTACACATATAAACTTTATAGATCCATAACTGCAACCCCTGCAGAGCATCTTCCACCTTTCCTCCCTTGTGCTGCAAAATGTTGGGACACAAATTAGCCAATTTTAAATTTGGAAATAAATAGAACTACATAGAAAGTTGTTTCAAAGCTGTTTCTGGCATTAGAAATTCTGCTTTTAAAGAACTTCTGTTCTTTTAAATTTACTCTGTTTTTCTTAACACATAAATACTTAGTGGCAGAAATGTAGCTGTTAAATGTATGTACTTTTACCTGAAGTCTTTTTGCTTTTTCCTGCACCTGTCTTTTTAGACTGTTTGCTTTTCAGTATGTTAAAATGATTTTGAAACTTCTAAAATTTCAGTAGAATTACTTGTATTTAAAAAGATTTCAGCTTCACAAGGAGTAAAATAAACACGTTATAAGATTGTGAAAACAATGTTAAGATGCCAATAAATTGCTTATCTGAAATATAAAGTGTGGGACTATTTGTTGTTGCTTTAAATATTTGAACACAGACAGAAATCACCCACCAGCCTTCCTAGGGACCAGCAGAAGTGCAAGGATAGATTAGAACATCTATTTCTGTATTAATCCTTGATTAATCTTGGTTTCACAACAATGACAAACACTACTTCAGAGCCTAGACATAACAGGAAAACTACAAGTACATCTTAAAATACACTGAAAGATCAAAAATCCCAAATGCAGCTGAAGTGGGAAGCAAGACATATTTGTTTTATTCTGTTTGTGTAGTCTTAGGGATAGGCCAGTAGTTTGGGTTCCCTATGTTGAGCTGTTGAACAGTGATGTAAATGAGATTTGTTATTGTATGTAGCTAACAAATATTGTGCAAAGACCTGGAAGAATATGCTGTGCTTTCCCCATGAGCACCTGAAAGTGAAAAATTGAAGTTTGTACTGACCACTTCTAGACTCAAACAGTAACTAATCAATTAGAGCCTTGGTAATTTTAGGGACATGAATCCATGGTATATCACATAATTCTCCTGATCCTGTGAGTGTGTCCTGTGAGGTGCTGTGTCAATCACCTGAAAAAGGACAAAAATATTGCCAGCAACACTGCAGAAAGCTTGCAGGAAATGCAAACAGCAGGGGAGGGTGTAAAATCACATCTGCCCGTGTCTGTGCGTGATTTCATTAATGGATGAGGGTGCCCTGCTTGTGGCCATGGCAGCAGTGCACGGCTCCATCTCTCCTGTCTCTCTCTCTGGCCTCAGGCCCAGTTCCCTGGAGCACCCATGGGGGAAAATCCAGGGAGTGAGAGAGACAAAGGGCCCAAACTCCTGGGCTCAGGCACAGACAGGTCTATGGGGGAAGGAAAAGCTGTGCAAGGAAGCAAAGCCAGGAATTCATTCCCTGCTTCCCACGGGCAGGTGAGTGTTCGTCCGTGCCCAGGTGAGCAGGGCTCCAGCCCAGGCAATGGTGACCTGGGGACACAAATGCCATCACTGCCAGCATCCCCCCCTTTCTGCTCCTTCCCCCTCTTTCCAGACTGATCCTTCTTCCACACGCTCTGGGAATGCCCTGGGCTCGAGTCAGGGTCCCTGTCCCAGCTGTGTCTCTGCCCCTTTCTGCTGCTCCCCCAGCCCTTCACTGCCAGGGCAGGATGAGGAACAGGAAAGGCCTCGGCTCTGGGCAGGAACAAAAACCTCCTGGAACCTTCCCTCTGTTTCCAGGCCAAACCCAAGCCCTGCCCCAGAGAAGCCCCTGGGAAGGAAGTTCAGCCTCCCCAGCCCAAAGCAGCGCCCAGAGCCCATCCCAGCCCCAGGCACTTCCTTACCCAGAGCGTCTCCTCTAGGGCAGGGATGCCCCAGCGAGCACCAGGCCGGTGGCGATTGCAGCTCAGGGGAAAACAGGCGGGAGGGGATCCGTGCTGGGAGTTCCAGTGGTGCTTTATGGGCCAGCACACCCAAGGGCTCCAGGCACAGAGAACCAAGAACAAAGCAGAATCCAGGGTTTTATATGGGACAAGGGAGGTGGAGCTTTGGTGCTGCCATGGTATTTTCTGAAAAATCCCTTTGCCAGGAGTTTTCTCCTGAGAGGCTGAGAAGCCTCAGAGGAAAAGAAAAACAATAATTATCTGCTGCTGTGGAATGCAACAGGTGCATCTTTGACTGGTCCATGTTGGTTGTTTCTAATTAATGGCCAATCACAGTTGGCTGGCTCTGACTCTTTGAGAGTCACGAGCTGTTGTTATCATTCTTTTCTATTCCTTGCTGGCCTTCTGATGAAATCCTCTCTTCTATTCTTTGAGTATAGTTTTAATACATCATTTTCTTTTAATATATTATAAAATAATAAATCAGCCTTCTGAAACATGGAGTCAAGATTCTCATGTTTTCCCTTGTCCTGGGGCCCCTGCAAACACCACCACACTTTGGGTCTGAGGGCCAATGGGCAGAGGGAACAAGGGCGGTGCAAAGGCGGCACAAAAGGGCAACAACCAACTGGGATTCAGGGGAGGAGCTGCAGGGAACGGGAGCCAATGGGAAAGCGGGAGTGGGGAACATTCTGGAACTGGGGAGGAGAACCAGGATGATGTAACTTGGGTCACCAACATATAATGGACATGATGCCAGCAGGACACACACCAGGGGACAAAGTCACCACACCTGTGGGGATGCTGCCACCAGGACGCCTCCAGTGACACCAGCATGGCCCTGCATGGCCCCTGTGGGTGAGACTGACCCTTGCCCTGTCCCCAGGGGCAGTTGGGGTCCCCTGAGCGCGGTGGCCCTGGGACACCCTGGTGGCTGTCACTCACTCCTGGGCCACTTGTCACCAGCTGAACAAGCTCCCATCCTGCCCTGCTGGGGGGTGACATTCGGCTGGGACACCACAATGGTAGCAGGGGGGACGTGGTGGCAGGAACTGCATCAGGCAGCGCCATGGCTGAGATGAAGGTGCTGGTGGCAATGTGGTGGCACATGTGGTGGCACTGATGCCGTCCCAGTTCATGTCCCCATCCATGTTCATGTCCTCCCATGTCACCATCCATGGCTGTGTCCCCCCATGTCCATGGCCATTTCCAACCCAGGTCCCCACCAAAGGCTGTGTCCCCACACGTGCCCATCCAAGCACGTTCAATGTCTTGATTTTTACCCCAATTTCAGGGCTTTCAAAGGGATGAACAGAAACCTTTGTATTTAAAGGCCAAAACAAAAGGATTTCTGTGTCCCTGCCAGAAGAGCATCCACGTCCTTGGGTGGGTGGAAAGAAC